>NC_048585.1:58537389-58837389 GCF_013265735.2 Oncorhynchus mykiss | reverse complement strand
GATGGATGTTATACACAGGGAGAGACAGACCAGAGGGAAATTGAAATGAGATATCATACATTTCTGCCAAATTGAGATTTGAAAGGTAAGCTGTGAGAAGGTTTCCCACTGTAATAGATTTTGATGGGTGACCTCTGAGAATATTTGATGAACTTAACGAACAGTAAATCAAAATCAAATGACAATAGTAAAACATATTGTCTCCCATGAATGAAGCAGTGTATCCCCTCCCCCACATGGGCCAATTGAGATATGTGTCAGTAACACATTTTCTGTTAATTACCATAGCTCTTGCATTGAGCCATTCACCCAAGTTTCGTGAAATTTGTCCCAGTCCTGTCTGAGATATCGCATGGGACCAGGGGTGCCGTATTGGGGGGGGGGGGGGGGGGGGGGTTCTAACAAATTATTACAACATTAGGTTATTAATTTAATATTGAAAAAAAGTACCTATCATTATTAATATAATATTTTATTTACAATTCACTAATAAAACTAACGGTTTATTTTTATGTTCTTGTTTTTGGCAAAACAGTTAACATCCAGAGAGTCTTTGCATTGCCCAACTCCCCTCTATTTACATGAAAAGGTTTGGTCCTGCCCCCCAAACCAGGCGCGAGCGGTACTCGCTAGCAGTGAATTGCAAGTGAGGAGTGGCGGTGGGTCATCATGTCTCAGCTTCCTAAAGAAGAATCTGGTTTCCAAAGACGAAAAGGAAAGACAGGAGTGAGAAGGAGAAACGGTGATGTCACCCAATGTTTCACAAAGGAAGGTCCGTGAGTGGTGGATATTAACCTGATAGCTTAGTCCGTGAGTGAAATAGGCTACTTTTGCTCCCCTAACATTCAGTTACTTAATATCTTCACAGAAAATTCTGAGTGTTCACATTTCACTCCTATTTTAGTCGACATTTAATAAAATGCAGGAAAACTTTTAGCAAGCTATTCATAATAAATCAGTTCTCCCTGTCCCTGCCTGGTGCCAGGCCCAACAGATACAGCTTCAGGCTCAGCAGCCCTGTCTCCCCATACCCCTGAACCAGCCCTGTCTCCCCATCTCCATGAACCATCCCTGTCTCCCCATCCCCATGAACCAGCCCTGTCTCCCCATCCACATGAACCAGCCCTGTCTCCCCATCCACATGAACCAGCCCTGTCTCCCCATCCCCCTGAACCAGCCCTGTCTCCCCATCCCCCTGAACCAGCCCTGTCTCCCCATCCCCCTGAACCAGCCCTGTCTCCCCATCCCCCTGAACCAGCCCTGTCTCCCCATCCCCCTGAACCAGCCCTGTCTCCCCTTCCCCATGAACCAGCCCTGTCTCCCCTTCCCCATCCCCATGAACCAGCCCTGTCTCCCCATCCCCATACCCCTGACCCAGCCCTACTCCCAACTGAAGAAGGAGCTGAGCAGCATTGTGTTGAATGACACATCAGTTGGCATAATTGCAGGTACTGCAATGCATTGAGGACAAGAATGTGATTCTCCAGTCATGAAAAATCTCACTTGACACAGATGCAGGCTCTTAGAGATGGATGAGAGTCTCTCCTGTCTGAGGCAACACTGATTGCCACGCAAATGGATGTTGCACCTCAATTTATCAAGGAACACAGTCGCCAGAGGAAAGGGAAGAGATTCCATGATGAGACCTCTCAAGAGGAGACGGCTCAGGACAGTGCAGCAACAGTGTTTTGGAACACAGTGTTCTTTACTGCTATGGAAAACATCATAAGTGACTTGGACACTAGGTTCCACACCACTGCAACAAAAAAAAAAAATGTGTAGAATAATTTCCTGCCGTTCTGAAAGTTGGGCAGATTAGTGAGGATAAAGTCCCTTCTGTGTACCAACCACTGATCATGAAGTATTCCAGAGATCTTACACCTGAGTTTCAACATGAAGTAAGACACCTGAACACTGTATATGCTGCTCCCCTCCTAACTTGTCCCCTCTTGGTCTCCTGACACCTGGACACTGTATATGCTGCCACTTTCTCCTCTAGCTTGTCCCCTCTTGGTCTCCTGAACACTGTATATGCTGCCACTTTCTCCTCTAGCTTGTCCCCTCTTGGTCTCCTGAACACTGTATATACTGCCCCTTTCCCCTCCTAACTTGTCCCCTCTTGGTCTCCTGAATGCAATTTGTGAGATGCAGCTGCAAAGCATTTTTGGGAGAGGTGTGCATTGCTTTACGGATATTTTGCACACTGCCTGTGACTGTTCCTGGTGGCGAGGGAGCTTTCAGTGAGCTAAAACTGATAAACAACGATTTGAGGTCCACTATGTCCCAGGACAGGCTTTACAGTATTGCCATGCTGTCCATTGAAAGTCCGTTAGCTAGAAAGCTGGACTTCAAAGACTTGATCAGTGTCTTTGCTAGCAAGAAGGCTCGGCGCTGGGCTCTTGGTGAGTAAGGCTGAGCGAGGGCCAGTGATAACTGTTTAATGGCTATGGATATTGGATCACGACACACATGATGCCCACAGGCTGAGAATTAAGACTGAGAACAAGATAATGGCTGGATTGCCATAAAAATTTGTTGAGCACAATCAAGACCCCCAAGTGAAAGAAACCAGTTGATTTGGTGACCTCTTGACCTTTCCACTAGCGCCACCTTCAGGCCTTTTCCATTTCCACTTTTACAGCTGATTATTGTCTCGTTGGTGTGTAAACTTAGTTCAAAAATCTGCTGCCGATTTTATTATTTTGTTTATTATATCGTTCTATAGATGATAATGTTATTTTGTTTTTATTGAAGAGGAGTTACTGTATATTTAAAGTTATTTAAAAAGTTATTCATTAATGTTAAGAGAATTTCCCATTCAATAATTTTTACCATTAAAATGACATTTAGACTGTTAAAAGATGGCCTTAGGCACATTTCTTATAGAGGGTATCAGTCTTGCATCAAATAGTGAATTCCACTGTATGCAGACTGTTGCATGCATGTCTGCACAGTGTTATGCTTTCACAGCTCACTGTCGGTAAATATCGTACAGTAAATATTGACCTACAAGATGAGCTGCAAGCCTGCAAAAGGTAGGAGTTATTTAAAGCTTTGAATGGGTCGATTGGGTTCTGACAGTGTGTGGTTCCAGCAATTTCGCAAGGTTGGTGTGGCTTGTGGTGGTGGGGCCCAATGTGATATCTTTTCATAGTGGCCAAAATCCCCGGCGGCGCCCCTGAGTGTGACTAACGGTACAAATGAACGGACCGAGACAGATCCACAGTCCCCTGCAACATTTCATTGTGCAGGACAAAATACAAGTACATTAAAATTGTTATTTTGTATTCAGTTTAGATTTAGAAAACGTGGTTGTGATGAAGTGATTGGGACCCGATGCCAGATGTATTTCAACTTCAACCTGATGTTCATCTTCATCTTCACAGAAGCCCCAGCACTCAAGGAAACGTGACTTGCGGCCTGTTTGAAATGCATCCTTCCTTGAAGTGATCACAGATCACATTTGATTTTGGATTGGTTAATGTAAAGGGAGAATGACCTTACTTTCAGGTATCCAATCACAGTGCCTTTGGAAATTATTTAGACCCCTTGACCGTTTTCCACATTTTGTTACGTTACAGCCTCATTCTAAAATTGATTAAATTGTTCCCCCCCTCATCAATCTACATACAATAACCCATAATGTAAAAACAAAAACAGGTTTTTAGAAATGTTGGCAAATGTGAAATATCACATTTACATAAGTATTCAGACCCTTTACTCAGTACTTTGTTGAAGCACGTTTGGCAGCGATTACAGCCTCGAGTATTCTTGAGTTTGACGCTACAAGCTTGGCACACCTGTATTTGGAGAGTTTCTTCCATTCTTCTCTGCAGATCCTCTCAAGCTCTGTCAGGTTGGATGGAGAGCGTCGCTGCACAGCTATTTTCAGGTTTCTCCAGAGATGTTAGATCAGGGGGTCAAGTCCGAGCTCTGGCTGGGCCACTCAAGGACATTCAGACACTTGTCCCGAAGCCACTCATGCTTTGTCTTGGCTGTGTGCTTAGGGTCATTGTCCTTTTGGAAGTTGCATCTTGGCCTCAGTCTGAGATCCTGAGCACTCTGGAGCATGTTTTCATCAAGGAGCTCGCTGTACTTTCCTCTGTTCATCTTTCCCTCGATCCTGACCAGTTTCCCAGTCCCTGCCGCTGAAAAACATCCCCACATCAAGAGGCTGCCACCACCATGCTTCACCGAAGGGATGGTGCCAGGTTTCCTCCAGACGTGACACTTGGCATTCAGGCCAATGATTCAATTTTGGTTTCATCAGACCAGAGAATCTTGTTTCTCATGTTCTGAGAGTCCTTTAGGTGCCTTTTGGCAAACTCCAAGCAGGCTGTCATGTGTCTTTTACTGAGGAGTGGCTTCCGTCTGGCCACTATCATAAAAGGCCTGATTGGTGGAGTTTTGCAGAGATGGCTATCCATCTGGAAGGTTTTCCCATCTCCACATAGGAACTCTGGAGCTCTGTCAAAGTGACCATCAGATTCTTGGTCACCTCCCTGACCAAGGCCCTTCTCCCCCAATTGCTCAGTTTGGCCAGGCGGCCAGCTCTAGAAAGAGTATTGGTGGTTCCAAACTTCTTTCATTTAAGAATGATGGAGGCCACTGTGCTCTTGGGGACCTTCAATGATGCAGACATTTTTTTGGTACCCTTTCCCGGATCTATGCCTCGACACAATCCTGTCTCTGAGCTTTTTTGGAGAATTCTTTCGACCACATGGCTTGTTTTTTTTTTTCTCTGACATACACTGTCAGGTAGACAGGTGTGTACCTTTCCAAATCATGTCCAATCAATTGATTGGACCACAGGTGGACTTCTACAATCAAGTTGTAGAAACATCTCAAGGATAATCAATGGAAACAGTCTGCACCTGAGCTCAATTTCGAGTCTCATAGTAAATGGTCGGAATATTTATGTAAATAAGGTCTCTTCTTTATCATCGTTAATACATTTGCAATTTTTTTGCATTTTCGTTGTGGGGTATTGTGTGTAGATTGAGGAGGAAAAATGTATAAATTAATGTAATCCATTTTAGAATAATGTAATGTAACAAAAATGAGGAAAGAGGGAAGTGGTCTGAATACATTCCTGTATATACACTGAATATGCATTGTGTGCTCACATCGAGGAAACAAGGACGGACACATTAGAACAGGGCTTTGATTTATAGTCACCTTTGACCCTGGGCCCCTATTTCATGTCGTTATTATTCCCTTACCCGGAATGGCTCAGAGAGTTGGAGGTGGAACTGAGATCATTTCCTTCTATGGCACTCCCTAGGAGGTCTGGTTGATGCTGGACGATGTCATTGATTGTAGCACATGCAATGTGGCTCCTGCTGGGATGTAAGAGTTCCCACTGTGGCCATTATGGACAGCTTGAGTGATGTCACACCAGGGACGAGAGAGAGAGAGAGAGAGAGCGAGAAGGCCTGTCTGGTCACAAATATACTGTAAGTACAGTAGATATGGGCATAGCGGAAAAAGAACACAAAGGGGTTTTAAAAAGTATCTGAACATTATTTTTTTTTAAAAATATAAAGTGCACATGTATAATCATATCTGCATGGAGAAAAACGGTATAATGGAAACATAATCTGTTGATGTATACAGCACCTGGTGTATAAATATTTGTTTTTATAGAGCAAGGTTATCTTTGGTAATTTATCCATCTGATACATTGTACTGTATTTGTCCTGCTTACATAGGAAGGACTCAGTATCACAGAGAAGAACATATCCATCCCGTGCCTATAAGACATCCTGGGCTTTGACTACAGCATGTAAAGGATTTTCCCAAATAATGCACAGCATGGGGTAAACAGATAGTTTAAGGGACTATCATAATGTCAAAACAGTATACAGGGACTATCATACAGGGACTATCATAATGTCAAAACAGTATACAGGGACTATCATACAGGGACTATCATAATGTCAAAACAGAATACAGGGACTATCATAATGTCAAAACAGCATACATGGACTATCATAATGTCAAAACAGCATACAGGGACTATCATAATGTCAGAACAGAATACAGGGACTATCATAATGTCAAAACAGCATACATGGACTATCATAATGTCAAAACAGCATACATGGACTATCAATGTCAAAACAGCATACATGGACTATCATAATGTCAAAACAGCATACAGGGACTATCATACAGGGACTATCATAATGTCAAAACAGCATACAGGGACTATCATAATGTCAAAACAGCATACAGGGACTATCATAATGTCAAAACAGCATACAGGGACTATCATAATGTCAAAACAGCATACATGGACTATCATAATGTCAAAACAGCATACATGGACTATCATAATGTCAAAACAGAATACAGGGACTATCATAATGTCAAAACAGCATACATGGACTATCATAATGTCAAAACAGCATACATGGACTATCATAATGTCAAAACAGCATACAGGGACTATCATAATGTCAAAACATCATACAGGGACTATCATAATGTCAAAACAGCATACAGGGACTATCATACAGGGACTATCATAATGTCAAAACAGAATACAGGGACTATCATACAGGGACTATCATAATGTCAAAACAGAATACAGGGACTATCATAATGTCAAAACAGCATACAGGGACTATCATACAGGGACTATCATAATGTCAAAAGACAATACAGGGACTATCATAATGTCAAAACAGAATACAGGGACTATCATAGTGTCAAAACAGAATACAGGGACTATCATAATGTCAAAACAGCATACAGGGACTATCATAATGTCAAAACAGCATACAGGGACTATCATAATGTCAAAACAGAATACAGGGACTATCATACAGGGACTATCATAATGTCAAAACAGAATACAGGGACTATCATAATGTCAAAACAGCATACAGGGACTATCATAATGTCAAAACAGCATACAGGGACTATCATAATGTCAGAACAGCATACAGGGACTATCATAATGTCAAAACAGAATACAGGGACTATCATAATGTCAAAACAGCATACAGGGACTATCATAATGTCAAAACAGCATACAGGGACTATCATAATGTCAAAACAGCATACAGGGACTATCATAATGTCAAAACAGCATACAGGGACTATCATAATGTCAAAACAGAATACAGGGACTATCATAATGTCAAAACAGCATACAGGGACTATCATAATGTCAAAACAGAATACAGGGACTATCATAATGTCAAAACAGTATACAGGGACTATCATAATGTCAAAACAGCATACAGGGACTATCATAATGTCAAAACAGCATACAGGGACTATCATAGTGTCAGAACAGCATACAGGGACTATCATAATGTCAAAACAGCATACAGGGACTATCATAGTGTCAAAACAGCATACAGGGACTATCATAGTGTCAGAACAGCATACAGGGACTATCATACAGGGACTATCATAATGTCAGAACAGCATACAGGGACTATCATAGTGTCAGAACAGCATACAGGGACTATCATAATGTCAGAACAGCATACATGGACTATCATAGTGTCAAAACAGCATACAGGGACTATCATAATGTCAAAACAGCATACAGGGACTATCATAATGTCAAAAGACAATACAGGGACTATCATAATGTCAAAACAGCATACAGGGACTATCATAGTGTCAGAACAGCATACAGGGATTATCATACAGGGACTATCATAATGTCAAAACAGCATACAGGGACTATCATAATGTCAAAACAGCATACAGGGACTATCATAATGTCAAAACAGAATACAGGGACTATCATACAGGGACTATCATAATGTCAAAAGACAATACAGGGACTATCATAATGTCAAAACAGAATACAGGGACTATCATAGTGTCAGAACAGCATACAGGGATTATCATACAGGGACTATCATAATGTCAAAACAGCATACAGGGACTATCATACAGGGACTATCATAATGTCAAAACAGAATACAGGGACTATCATAATGTCAAAACAGCATACAGGGACTATCATAATGTCAAAACAGCATACAGGGACTATCATAATGTCAGAACAGCATACAGGGACTATCATAATGTCAAAACAGAATACAGGGACTATCATAATGTCAGAACAGCATACAGGGACTATCATAATGTCAAAACAGCATACAGGGACTATCATACAGGGACTATCATAATGTCAAAAGACAATACAGGGACTATCATAATGTCAAAACAGACTACAGGGACTATCATAATGTCAAAACAGAATACAGGGACTATCATAATGTCAAAACAGCATACAGGGACTATCATAATGTCAAAACAGTATACAGGGACTATCATAATGTCAAAACAGCATACAGGGACTATCATAATGTCAAAACAGAATACAGGGACTATCATAATGTCAAAACAGAATACAGGGACTATCATAATGTCAAAACAGAATACAGGGACTATCATAATGTCAAAACAGTATACAGGGACTATCATAATGTCAAAACAGCATACAGGGACTATCATAGTGTCAGAACAGCATACAGGGACTATCATAATGTCAAAACAGCATACAGGGACTATCATAGTGTCAAAACAGCATACAGGGACTATCATAGTGTCAGAACAGCATACAGGGACTATCATACAGGGACTATCATAATGTCAGAACAGCATACAGGGACTATCATAGTGTCAGAACAGCATACAGGGACTATCATAATGTCAGAACAGCATACATGGACTATCATAGTGTCAAAACAGCATACAGGGACTATCATAATGTCAAAACAGCATGCAGGGACTATCATAATGTCAAAAGACAATACAGGGACTATCATAATGTCAAAACAGCATACAGGGACTATCATAGTGTCAGAACAGCATACAGGGATTATCATACAGGGACTATCATAATGTCAAAACAGCATACAGGGACTATCATAATGTCAAAACAGCATACAGGGAGTATCATAATGTCAAAAGACAATACAGGGACTATCATAATGTCAAAACAGAATACAGGGACTATCATAGTGTCAAAACAGAATACAGGGACTATCATAGTGTCAAAACAGCATACAGGGACTATCATAATGTCAAAACAGCATACAGGGACTATCATAATGTCAAAACAGAATACAGGGACCATCATACAGGGACTATCATAATGTCAAAACAGAATACAGGGACTATCATAATGTCAAAACAGCATACAGGGACTATCATAATGTCAAAACAGCATACAGGGACTATCATAATGTCAGAACAGCATACAGGGACTATCATAATGTCAAAACAGAATACAGGGACTATCATAATGTCAGAACAGCATACAGGGACTATCATAATGTCAAAACAGCATACAGGGACTATCATACAGGGACTATCATAATGTCAAAAGACAATACAGGGACTATCATAATGTCAAAACAGACTACAGGGACTATCATAATGTCAAAACAGAATACAGGGACTATCATAATGTCAAAACAGCATACAGGGACTATCATAATGTCAAAACAGTATACAGGGACTATCATAATGTCAAAACAGCATACAGGGACTATCATAATGTCAAAACAGAATACAGGGACTATCATAATGTCAAAACAGAATACAGGGACTATCATAATGTCAAAACAGAATACAGGGACTATCATAATGTCAAAACAGTATACAGGGACTATCATAATGTCAAAACAGCATACAGGGACTATCATAGTGTCAGAACAGCATACAGGGACTATCATAATGTCAAAACAGCATACAGGGACTATCATAGTGTCAAAACAGCATACAGGGACTATCATAGTGTCAGAACAGCATACAGGGACTATCATACAGGGACTATCATAATGTCAGAACAGCATACAGGGACTATCATAGTGTCAGAACAGCATACAGGGACTATCATAATGTCAGAACAGCATACATGGACTATCATAGTGTCAAAACAGCATACAGGGACTATCATAATGTCAAAACAGCATACAGGGACTATCATAATGTCAAAACAGCATACAGGGACTATCATAATGTCAAAACAGCATACAGGGACTATCATAGTGTCAGAACAGCATACAGGGATTATCATACAGGGACTATCATAATGTCAAAACAGCATACAATATATACTTCGCTCTATTCAGTTGTTGAGACGAGTACTTGTTGACACAGTTTAAAAAATTGGAGCCTTGGGCTTTCAAATGCTTTAGTTACCTCATCAAAGAGCTTGCGAGCAGTAAAAGATGTTTGTGACTATCTTGACAAATCCATGCATGCAGACTAATAAATTGTGATGGGAGCTTGGTGTTATTTCCATGTCCTGTGAGCCTTGATCAATAGTTGATTGGGACTAATTTATTCAGCAACTTTCAAATAAACAAAATAAAACACAGGCACTTTGTATACTAAATAAAAGAGGCACATCTCATTGAAAAGCTGTTCTGCTCTGATAAAAAAAAAAGTCCTTAAAGAAACAACCAAATAATCCCAGAAAACAGTTTCTTTCATCTTGATCCTGTGGGAAATTCCCCTGCTTGTGGTGCAACGAGCGAGTTTTTGGATCGTGGGGCAAATAGGGCATGAAATCTCAGTGAAACATCCTGAAGATCCTGATAATTTTCAACACTTGCCCTTCCCCTCTCTCTCTTGTGAGACATTGAGGAGATCCTGTCCAACCTGAAGCTCCATTCCCTCTCTGAAATAGCCTGGTAGAGTTTTTAAACAACTAAATTGACCAAGGTTGTTTGAAGTTTTAGAATTTATTTATTTACTTTTTTGGTGCTCAATGCACACATTGTGCAGTTTCTCTAGAGGTAAATCAGATCAAGACCCAACTGTGCGATGTAGTAATTAGAGTTGTAGTTTCCAAAAGGCCAATATTTCTACATAGTTCAGCGCAGAAAATGTGGTCATTAATGAACTACAACGACCATAATCCATATTGCACGCCTACTTGTCCGGTCTGTGTGTTTCTTTAACACCTGCTATGTTAGGTTAGTGTGGGGCACACCGAGGTAGGTCGGGCAGATAAGGAGAGCAAGAGAAGAGACAGATTAATTCCTTTTTTCGAGAGAGATAGAGAGCAGTTGCTTCGCCAGGTATCTCTACCTGAAAATACATGATCTAAGTGATTGATAGTTGGCATTCAGCAGTCATAGTAGTATGTCTTATTTACTTTGAAGAACTACTAAAATAGTGATTTTTGTCAGACAACAGACAGGTCTATCGAGATGAGATGACTTGGAATGAAATAAAGTCATCATATAAAACCAATGTAATAAACACAACACTGAAACATTTTCCCAAAGTAAATGAATGTGAATAAATTATGGTTAATAAGTGATCAGCACTAATGTACAGTCACTACCATCATGGGGACTTTTATTACAGTCACTACCATCATGGGGACTTTTATTACAGTCACTACCATCATGGGGACTTTTATTACAGTCACTAGCATCATGGGACTTTTATTACAGTCACTACCATCATGGGACTTTTATTACAGTCACTACCATCATGGGGACTTTTATTACAGTCACTACCATCACGGGGACTTTTATTACAGTCACTACCATCACGGGGACTTTTATTACAGTCACTACCATCACGGGGACTTTTATTACAGTCACTACCATCACGGGGACTTTTATTACAGTCACTACCATCATGGGGACTTTTATTACAGTCACTACCATCACGGGGACTTTTAATACAGTCACTACCATCACGGGGACTTTTATTACAGTCACTACCATCATGGGGACTTTTATTACAGTCACTACCATCATGGGGACTTTTATTACAGTCACTACCATCATGGGGACTTTTATTACAGTCACTACCATCATGGGACTTTTATTACAGTCACTACCATCACGGGGACTTTTATTACAGTCACTACCATCATGGGGACTTTTATTACAGTCACTACCATCATGGGGACTTTTATTACAGTCACTACCATCATGGGACTTTTATTACAGTCACTACCATCACGGGGACTTTTATTACAGTCACTACCATCATGGGGACTTTTATTACAGTCACTACCATCATGGGGACTTTTATTACAGTCACTACCATCATGGGACTTTTATTACAGTCACTACCATCACGGGGACTTTTATTACAGTCACTACCATCATGGGGACTTTTATTACAGTCACTACCATCATGGGGACTTTTATTACAGTCACTACCATCATGGGGACTTTTATTACAGTCACTACCATCATGGGGACTTTTATTACAGTCACTACCATCACGGGGACTTTTATTACAGTCACTACCATCATGGGGACTTTTATTACAGTTACTACCATCATGGGGACTTTTATTACAGTCACTACCATCACGGGGACTTTTATTACAGTCACTACCATCATGGGGACTTTTATTACAGTTACTACCATCATGGGGACTTTTATTACAGTCACTACCATCACGGGGACTTTTATTACAGTTACTACCATCATGGGGACTTTTATTACAGTCACTACCATCACGGGGACTTTTATTACAGTCACTACCATCACGGGGACTTTTATTACAGTCACTACCATCATGGGGACTTTTATTACAGTCACTACCATCACGGGGACTTTTATTACAGTCACTACCATCACGGGGACTTTTATTACAGTCACTACCATCACGGGGACTTTTATTACAGTCACTACCATCACGGGGACTTGTATTACAGTTACTACCATCACGGGGACTTTTATTACAGTCACTACCATCATGGGGACTTGTATTACAGTTACTACCATCACGGGGACTTGTATTACAGTTACTACCATCACGGGGACTTTTATTACAGTCACTACCATCATGGGGACTTGTATTACAGTCACTACCATCACGGGGACTTTTATTCATTGTTTTATTCTGTGTTGTTACAGCATTTAACCCACAATGCATAGCGCATTTAATGTATTGTACTTTTTTTAAATTTATTTTTTTTAAATCGAAAAACTGAAATCGAACTGACCTCAAAAGCACTAATTCGCTCAGCACGTGCAGGGGCTTCCAGGGGCTTCCAGGGGCTTCCAGGGGCTTCCAGGGGCTGAAGCCGTAGGGGGCCCAGGAGGCAAACAAAAATAAAAATGAAAGAGTGTAGTACATATTATATATGCGGTTTATCTTTTCTGCAACCGCCAACCACAGGTGGACTCAGGAGCTCTCAATGAGTATAGACAGCCTGCTCTCAATGAGTATAGACAGCCTGCTCTCAATGAGTATAGACAGCCTGCTCTCAATGAGTATAGACAGCCTGCTCTCAATGAGTATAGACAGCCTGCTGCTGCCGGTTGGGGGTAACTTGGGAGCCCCATCTTGGTTGGGTAACTGATTCAGGGCCCGTCCTAGCCTTAAATAAAACCCAAACAAAGCCCCGGGGAGCGCAGGGGAGAGGAGCAGGTGCAGGGGGAGATACTGATCGATTTGGTTGTCCGCCGATAAAATAAGAAATCAGGGCTTTACTCGGCGCTGACTTGGCAAGCCTTCAGAGGGCTGAGGAGATTAGAAAAGAGAATTTCCCGACAACAAACAAAGGGCATGGTTAAAGAGCCCAGTCCTGACCGCTTGTCCCTTTGTCTCTTTCTAAGTGTGATTAGATCGGAGTCTTTCCATCCTGTCTGGGAGGAGGGGAGGGGGGGGGGGATCTGAACTCTGGCTCTATAAATGTCAATATACTCTTGTTTTAGATGACTTGATTCTTCTGAGATGAGACACAGTGCTGGAGAACGTTCAACGTTACAAAAAAACAAAAGCAAAGTGACGTTCATCTGCAGTCATGTGTTCTAAAGTTCCTCTCACACACACACACACACACAACACACACACATACACACATACATACATACATACATATATACACACACACACACACACACACACACACACATACATACACACATACACATACATACACACACACACACACACACACACAACACACACACACACACACACACACACACAACACACACACATACATACATACATACATACATACATACACACACACACACACACACACAGCTCAAAAAAATAAAGGGAACACTTAAACAACACAATGTAACTCCAAGTCAATCACACTTCTGTGAAATCAAACTGTCCACTTAGGAAGCAACACTGATTGACAATAAATTTCACATGCCGTTGTGCAAATGGAATAGACAACAGGTGGAAATTATAGGCATTTAGCAAGACACCCCCAATAAAGGAGTGGTTCTGCAGGTGGGGACCACAGACCACTTCTCAGTTCCTATGCTTCCTGGCTGATGTTTTGGTCACTTTTGAATGCTGGCGGTGCTTTCACTCTAGTGGTAGCATGAGACTGAGTCTACAACTCACACAAGTGGCTCAGGTAGTGCAGCTCATCCAGGATGGCACATCAATGCGAGATGTGGCAAGAAGGTTTGCTGTGTCTGTCAGCGTAGTGTCCAGAGCATGGAGGCGCTACCAGGAGACAGGCCAGTACATCAGGAGAAGGCCGTAGGAGGGCAACAACCCAGCATCAGGACCGCTACCTCCGCCTTTGTGCAAGGAGGAGCACTGCCAGAGCCCTGCAAAATGACCTCCAGCAGGCCACATATGTGCATGTGTCTGCTCAAACGATCAGAAACAGACTCCATGAGGGAGGTATGAGGGTCCGACGTCCACAGGTGGGGGTTGTGCTTACAGCCCAACATCGTGCAGGACGTTTGGCATTTGCCAGAGAACACCAAGAATGGCAAATTCGCCACTGGCGCCCTGTGCTCTTCACAGATGAAAGCACACTGAGCACATGTGACAGACGTTACAGTCTGGAGACGCCATGGAGAATGTTCTGCTGCCTGCAACATCCTCCAGCATGACCGGTTTGGCGGTGGGTCAGTCATGGTGTGGGGTGGCACAGCCCTCCATGTGCTCGCCAGAGGTAGCCTGACTGCCATTAGGTAGTCAGGCTACATATGCTGGTGCGGTTGGCCCTGGGTTCCTCCTAATGCAAGACAATGCTAGACCTCATGTGGCTGGAGTGTGTCAGCAGTTCCTGCAAGAGGAAGGCATTGATGCTATGGACTGGCCCGCCCGTTCCCCAGACCTGAATCCAATTGAGCACATCTGGGACATCATGTCTCGCTCCATCCACCAACAGACTGTCCAGGAGTTGGCGGATGCTTTAGTCCAGGTCTGGGAGGAGATCCCTCAGGAGACCATCCGCCACCTCATCAGGAGAATGCCCAGGCGTTGTAGGGAGGTCATACAGGCACGTGGAGGCCACACACACACTACTGAGCCTCATTTTGACTTGTTTTAAGGACATTACATCAAAGTTGGATCAGCCTGTAGTGTGGTTTTCCACTTTGATTTTGAGTGTGACTCCAAATCCAGACCTCCATGGGTTGATACATTTGATTTCCATTGATAATTTTTGTGTGATTTTGTTGTCAGCACATTCAACTATGTAAAGAAAAAAGTATTTAATAAGAATATTTAATTCATTCAGATCTAGGATGTGTTATTTTAGTGTTCCCTTTATTTTTTTGAGAGGTGTACATATTCCTCCCCCCCTACTACCATACTCCTTTCAAAAGGCACTTAAATCTTTTGTCTTGCCCATTCACCCTCTGAATGGCACAATCAATGTCTCAAGGCATAAAAATACCTATTTAACCTGTCCTCTCCCCTTGATTTAATAAGTGACATCAATAACGAATCATAGATTTCACCTGGACTCACCTGGTCAGTCTATGTACTACAATGTACTACATCACAGTGCTAGAGGCGTCACTACAGACCCGGGTTCGATCCCGGGCTGTATCAAAACCGTCCGTGATCGGGAGTCCCACATAGCGGTGCATAATTGGCCCAGCGTCGTCCGGGTTAGGGAAGGGTTTGGCCAGGGTAGGTCGTCATTATAAATAAGAATTTGTTCTTTACTGACAAATAAATAAATAATGATTAAATAATGGTTAAATAAAATAAAAAATACATGTACAAAAAGAGCAGGTGTCCTTAATGTTTTATACACGGAGTTAAGAGCCAGTAACTGTTTAGTCGCTTGTTCGACTCCCCGAGCTGGCATGGCAGTTAACCCCCAGCAACAACTGCTTCCCGGTGCCAATGATGACAGCTAAGGCATCCCCCCCCAATATTTTTTGAAAACAATGTATAGCCTCAGAACTATGATTTAGATCTCATGGATGGTCAGTCTTTGCATCTATTGTGCAGTCTATGAATTGGAGAGTGGTTACAATTCTCGGACTACCCAAAGATTCCTAGATGCCCTTCCAGACTCCCTCACCTACCCAAGGACGTCAGAGGCCAAAAATCAGTTAACCACCTAACTGAGGAACTAAATTTAACCTTGCTTAATACCCTAGATGCAGTCGCACCCCTAAAAACAATAAATATTTGTCATAAGAAACTAGCTCCCTGGTATACAGAAAATACCTGAGCCCTGAAGCTTCCAGAAAATGGGAACAAAAATGGTGCCACACCAAACTGGAAGTCTTCCGACTAGCTTGGAAAGACAGTACCGTGCAGTATCGAAGAGCCCTCACTGCTGCTCCATCATCCTATTTTTCCAAATTAATTGAGGAGAATAATGAAAATCCGAAATGTATTTTTGATATTGTCTCAAAGTTAACTAAAAAGCAAGCATTCCCCAAAGAGGGGATGGCTTTCACTTCAGCAGTAATAAATTCATGAACTTCTTTGACGAAAAGATCATGATCATTAGAAAGCAAATTACGGACTCCTCTTTAAATCTGCGTATTCCTCCAAAGCTCAGTTGTCCTGAGTCTGCACAACTCTGCCAGGACCTAGGATCAAGGGAGACACTCAAGTGTTTTAGTACTATATCTCTTGACACAATGATGAAAATAGTCTTGGCCTCTAAACCTTCAAGCTGCATACTGGACCCTATTCCAACTGAACTACTGAAAGAGCTGCTTCCTGTGCTTGGCCCTCCTATGTTGAATATAATAAACGGCTTCCTAACCACCGAATGTGTACCGAATTCACTAAAAGAGGCAATAATAAAGTCTCTCTTGAAAAAGCCAAACCTTGACCGAGAACATGTAAAAAAAACTATTGGCCTATTGGCCTTGAATCTCCCATTCCTCTCAAACATTTTTGAAAAAGCTGTTGCGCAGCAACTTACTGCCTTCCTGAAGACAAAACAACATATACGAAATGCTTCAGTCTGGTTTCAGACCATGTTATAGCACTAAGACTGAACTCGTAAAGGTGGTAAATAACCTTTAAATGGCGTCAGACCGAGGCTCTGCATCTGTCCTCGTGCTCCTAGACCTTAGTGCTTCTTTTGATACCATCGATCACCACATTCTTGAGATTGGAAATTCAAATTGGTCTACACGGACAAGTTCTGGCCTGGTTGAGATCTTATCTGTCGGAAAGATATCAGTTTGTCTCTGTGGATGGTTTGTCCTCTGACAAATCAACTGTAAATGTCAGTGTTCCTCAAGGTTCCGTTTTAGGACCACTATTGTTTTCACTATATATTTTACCTCTTGGTGATGTAATTTGGGAAACATAAAGTTAACTTTCACTGCTATGTGGACGATACGCAGCTGTACATTTCAATGAAACATGGTGAAGCCCCAAAATTGCCCTCCCCGGAAGCCCGTGTTTCTAACATAAGGAAGTGATTGGCGGAGAGATGATAGTTTTAGGTCCCAAGAAACAAAGAGATCTTCTGTAGGATCTGACAATTAATCTTGATGGTTGTACAGTCATCTCAAATAAAACTGTGAATGACCTCGGCGTTACTCTGGATCCTGATCTCTTTTGATGAACATAATCAAGAATATTTCAAGGACAGCTTTTTTCCATCTTCGTAACATTTCAAAAAATCTGACATTTTCTGTCCAAAAATGATGCAGAAATATTATCCATGCTTTTGTCACTTCTAGATTACTGCAATGCTCTATTTCCGGCTACTCGGATAAAGCACTAAATAAACTTCAGTTAGTGCTAAACATGGCTGGTAGAATCTTGAAAATAACCCAAATATGTGATCATATTACTCCAGTGCTAGCCTCTCTACACTGGCTTCCTGTTAAGGCTAGGGCTGATTAAGGTTTTACTGCTAACCTACAAAGCATTACATGGGCTTGCTCCTACCTATCTTTCCGATTTGGTCCTGCCATACATACCTACACGTATGCTATTCTGTCCCTAGAGTTTCTAAGCAAAAGCTGGAGGCAGGGCTTTCTCCTATAGAGCTCCAGTTTTATGGCATGGTCTGCATATCCATTGGAGAGACGCAGACTCGGTCGGGACCTTTAAGTCTTTATTAAAAAGACTCATCTCTTCAGTAAGATTGATTGTAGTCTGGCCCAGGGGTGTGAAGGTGAACGGAAAGGCACTGGAGCGATGAACCGCTCTTGCCGTCTCTGCCTGGCTGGTTCCCCTCTCTCCACTGGGATTCTCTGCCTCTAACCCTATTACAGGGGCTGAGTCACTGGCTTACTGGTGCTCTTCCATGCTGTCCCTAGGAGGGATGCATCACTTGAGTGGGTTGAGTCATTGACGTGATCTTCCTGTCTGGGTTGGCACCCCCCTTGGGTTCGGGAAGGTCTTTGTGGGCTATACTCGGTCTTGTCTCAGGGTAGTAGGTTGGTGGTTGAAGATATCCCTCTAGTGGTGTGGGGTCTGTGCCTTGGCAAAGTGGGTGGGGTTATATCCTGCCTGTTTGGCCCTGTCCGGGGGTATCGTCGGACTGGGCCACAGTGTCTCCCAACCCCTCCTGTCAAAGCCTCCAGTATTTATGCTGCAATAGTTTGTGTCGGGGGGCTAGGGTCAGTCTGTTATATCTGGAGCATTTCTCATATATTTTCCGGTATCCTGTGTGAATATGCTCCCTCTAATTCTCTCTCCTTTCGGAGGACCTGAGCCCTAGGACCATGCCTCAGGACTGCCTGGCATGATAACTCCTTGCTTACCCCAGTCCACCTGGTCATGCTGCTGCTCCAGTTTCAACTGTTCTGCCTGCTGCTCTGGAACCCTGACCTGTTCACTGGACGTGCTACCTGTCCCAGACCTGCTGTTTTGTACTCTCTCTCTACCGCACCTGCTGTCTCTAACTCTGAATGATCGGCTATGAAAAGCCAACTGACATTTACTCCTCAGGTGCTGACCTGTTGCACCCTCTACAACCACTGTGATTATTATTATCTGACCCTGCTGGTCATCTATGAACATTTGAACATCTTGGCCATGTTCTGTTATAATCTCCACCCGGCACAGCCAGAAGAGGACTGGCCACCACTCAGAGCCTGGTTCCTCTCTAGGTTTCTTCCTAGGTTCCTGCCTTTCTAGGGAGTTTTTCCCTAGCCACAGTGCTTCTACACCTGCATTGCTTGCTGTTTGGGGTTTTAGGCTGGGTTTCTGTACAGCACTTTGTGACATCGGGTGATGTAAAAAAGGGCTTTATAAATACATTTAATTGATTGATTGATCCCTACTGCCTCTGATCTGGTGGAATCACTAAACACAAATGATTAATTTGTAAGTGATGCCTGAGTGTGCTCTTGACTCTCCGAAAGTAAAACAAATAATAATTGTGCTGTTTGGATTGCCTAATATAAGTAATTTGAAATTATTTATACTTTTTTTGCAATTACATTTTGATACCTAAGTATATTTAAAACAAAATGCCTTTACTTTAATTCAAGTACTATTTTACTGGGTGACTTTCACTTTTACTTGAATAATTTTCTAATAAAAAAGGTATGTTTACTTTTACTCAAGTATGACAATTGGGTACTTTTTCCACCACTGTGTAGGTTCAAGTCGTCACCGTGTAGGTTACAGGCGTCACCGTGTAGGTTACAGGCGTCACCATGGCAACTGTGTGTGTATTGCCACTTGCTCAAAGCCGATTCCGTCACGTCAGAGTACAGGAGCTCAAGTGAGGTTCACAGTAGAGACGAGGGTTTTTCCGTGGGGAGTTGTTTGAATACTCGGGCTGACATATTGTGTTAGAGCCCCGTCGGAGAGACAACCCTTTTACAGTAGGTGGTTTCCTCCCTCAGGTGCCATGAGTGTGACAGGAAATGATATGTTGACACAGCCAATGGCAACGTGTGTGACAGATGACATAGAAATGACCCCACAGTGTCACAGCACCAAGACCAACCAACCTGTTTCATACTCACCCAGAGTCAGTGTACGGCACTGGAATTCACTATAGAAAGAACATTATGGGGCCTATGTAACATTCAGGAGCAAGGGCTATTTCAAACAGAATGCTGTGTGGTGCTGTCTTTGAGCCAAAATGTCCGCCGCGCTTCACCCAGGTACATGTCCCAAGGTGTCCCCGACCTTGTATTAAAAATGCCATAAAAAAATACAATGTATTATGCATTAGCCCTAATGAAATTCACTTAGGATGTTGCAGGCCTAAACACATAATCATCAGAGCAGTAATATTTTTCAAATTAAAAAAGGGACGATTTCATTAGAAGACAAAAACAAAAAAGTGGATAAATGTTATACATAGCTGGTCAAACAAACGAGTGATGGAATGTTTATTCAGTCGTGGCAATTTGCTGAGGTAATGGATTCTTTGGCCAATAAAGAAATTTAACAAAATAAAAAAAATTCAAACAATTACGCCCCACCATTTCAGTTATAAATTGTTAGCGATGTCACATCAATGCAGATCGCTGTAGAACGGTTTGTTCAATCTATGCAATTAGACCAGTGGTCACCAACCGGTCGATTAAAAAACCCAACAAAGCTTTTCACATTTCTATTTTCATTTATCTGGCGCTGTTAAAGGTAGGTGGATTCAGCTGCACTGCATGCTGGGTAGGTGAACTATTACAATTTCATGTTGTCTGACGGTACAAACTCTGCCTTTCCCGGTGGGCCCGGAGAGCAAATCAAGTGCACTATAGGCCTATCACTGACCAATCGGATGGCTCAGTTTACAATGTCTGCAGTAACGTATCAGGCCTGAAAGAAAGTTAAAGCAAAGACTGTGTCCCTTGAATGCACCATTTACCAATGGCAGAGGTGAAAAGGGCAATAGGTACGGCTGGGTTAACTTCACCTGGGAAAGATGAGGTGTTCTATATTATGTTGGCCCATCTTAGCGATGAGGCACTGGATAAGGTATTGGTGTTGTACAACAGAGCGTGGGAGGAGGGGAAACTACCAGGCAGCTGGAAGGAGACAGTAGTGGTACCAATCCACTACCAGACAACAGGAAGGAGACAGTAGTGGTACCAATCCACTACCAGACAACAGGAAGGAGACAGTAGTGGTACCAATCCACTACCAGACAACAGGAAGGAGACAGTAGTGGTACCAATCCACTACCAGACAACAGGAAGGAGCCAGTAGTGGTACCAATCCACTACCAGACAACAGGAAGGAGACAGTAGTGGTACCAATCCACTACCAGACAACAGGAAGGAGACAGTAGTGGTACCAATCCACTACCAGACAACAGGAAGGAGACAGTAGTGGTACCAATCCACTACCAGACAACAGGAAGGAGACAGTAGTGGTACCAATCCACTACCAGACAACAGGAAGGAGGCAGTAGTGGTACCAATCCACTACCAGACAACAGGAAGGAGACAGTAGTGGTACCAATCCACTACCAGACAACAGGAAGGAGACAGTAGTGGTACCAATCCACTACCAGACAACAAGAAGGAGACAGTAGTGGTACCAATCCACTACCAGACAACAGGAAGGAGCCAGTAGTGGTACCAATCCACTACCAGACAGATGGAAGGAGACAGAAGTGGTACCAATCCTTAACATCACATGCATGTAAAATTATGGAACGTATGATTACGGAGAGGCTAATTTACTTCCTGGAGAGCAGGGGGTTAGTATCGCTACACATCAGAGTGGATTCAGGAAGGGAAAGGGAACTATGGACCCAGTGCTCTGCTTAGAAACAGAGGCCAAGAAGGCTCGGGTGAACAAGGAGACTGTTGTAGCTGTCTTTTTGTGATGTGGAGAAGGTGTATGATGTGGAAGGAGGGGTTGGTAATCAAGATTGATATTACGGGGGTAGGAGGAAGAATGTACAACTGGATAAAGGACTTCTTGTTTGGAAGGTCTATCCAGATGAGGGTGGTGAAGTCTCTCTCAGGCAGCTACCTGGTGGATAACGATACACCACAGGGGGGCGTGATTAATCCTTGGTTGTTCTCAATCATGATCATGATGTTTACTCTCAGGTACGTCCGTATATTAGGTCGTTATTTGCAGATGATGGTGCCTTATGGAAGAGGGGGGGGGAGGTGCCATACATAGTCAGGAAGGTACAGGAAGCAATTGATGAGGTAGAGCGGTGGGCATTTAATGTGGGGATTCAGGTTCTCTGTAGAGAAAACTCAGACAGTGTTCTTTACCCGGAGGAAGGTGGGATATGAGGTATGCTTGAGGTTGTATGGGAGAAAGTTGGAGAGGGTGGGAGCCTTCAGGTTCCTTGGGATTTACTTTGACACTAGACTGACCTGGGCAGAACACATTGAGAGAGTGGTGGGAAAGTGTAAGAAGGTGATAAATGTGATGTGCTGTATGACAGGAAAGGAGTAGGGAGCTGGGCGTTCATCATTGATGACCATGTATGTTGCATTGATCTGGTCAGACAGGAAAGGAGTAGGGAGCTGGGCGTTCATCATTGAAGACCATGTATGTTGCATTGATACGATCTGTAATGGACTATCGCAGTATAGCGTATGGTTCGGCAGCCCGGACATCATTAGAAAGGCTTGATGTCATACAGGGACAAGGAATCTGCATATGTAGTGGGGCGTTTCAGACGTTCCCAGTGGCTGCACTACAGGTGGAGATGGGGGAAATTCCATTGCAGATTGGGAGGGGAGAACGGCAGGAAGGCACAGAAGAGAGGAGGCTATATTTACAACATTAAGGGTGGGACCCAGCCAATTGAATAAGAACTTACATGTGATAGGAAAGCATCCAACAGGAAAGTGTGATTATTGCCAGGAAACAGAGACCGTGGAGCATGTACTGCTACAGTGTGGGCAGTATCAGAGGGAAAGAGAGATGCTGAGATCGAGTATGAGAGAGAATGGGATACAGGAAATTAGGAGTATAATTGAGTAGTACGTCATTAGAAATAGTCTCAAATATTTTGTTATCTTTTTTTAAGAGCAAATGGCAGGTAGGATTTAGATCCTCCTTGTCTCTAGCCCACACTCCAGTACATTAGGTGGCGATAATGCACCATAATGTTGGATGCAAACTGCTGATAAACCCCCACAGATGAAGAAGACTGTCCTTTTTGGTCAGTGTCAGCGGAGGAACGTTGACAGGCAGACCTCAGTCTGCTAAACTCTCCCACGGCTGAGACTGACTGTCAGACGCAGGCACCATCAGCCCAGTAAAATACAAATAAAAAAGCACAGTATTTAAAATGTACACTCACTCAGCTATGTCTCACAAGTAATACAACAGCGGATCCATGACCTGTATGATCGTATAGCCTACCTCAAATAAAACAAATAAGAACACAAACAAATGGTCTCACCAACAGTGCATTGGCAGGGCAATTCAAGAAAATAAAGAAAGATCTTACCAGTGCAGTTGATCGGTTCAGAAAAATGATCAGAAGGAAATCCACAAGGCCCCACCCCTCAAAACATTTATAGGCCTGTGGAAATAGCCTTTCAAAAACTTGTCAGACAATCCACAGAAAGGAAAAAAACTTTTTCTTAATTCTCCAATACATGTATGTGACAAGTCTCACCTGTCCAGCATCACAAGAAAACTAGGTTCTTCCAACTAACAGAAGTTTCCCGGGCAACAAAATCTTTATTCTCCCACCTTTCTCCTGTCAAAATCCATGCTGGACTTGACACACCCACTTCCTATAGCCACTCAAAGCAGGAAGTGACAATGGGTGTGTCTAGGCCTAGGGAGTGATCAGGGTGGAGCCTACAGCCCCAACACATCAAGAAACTATAGAACCTTGTAGGTTACACAATGATAATGTATTGGGCCTATAGCCTACTGCACAAACCTCATTGCTATAGTACTGTTTTTATTGTTGCATAGGCTTGGGCTACGTTTTTAAGTCATGGTAAAAAAAAAATCTGAATGGTAGATAAAAAATGTTACTTTAAAAAGTGATATTGACTCAGATAATGTTGGTGACCACTGAATTAGACAATCCATCCCAACCCAATGAATGGCCAATGTATTTCATTTATTAAGGGCCTAAGGCGGATCGTTTCTCCAGTTGTTGTGGTCTTGTTTAGGGGGCGCTATGCACTCCTAAAATCTAAGGGGGCACAAAGTATGTGAGGATGGCTAGGGTGTGGTCTGGAGGCTGTCTGGGCCACCTGACTGTAAATTGGAGAATTCTATTTTAATCGTATTTATTATAATTTTTTGCACTGACTCTCTTGCACAGGCTTGATGTATACTCACTGGACTTTAACCACGCTCTAACACATAATACGTTGACACTCACACACACACACACGCACACGCACACACACGCACGCACACACGCACGCACACACACACACACACACACACACACACACACACACACACACACACACACACACACACCACACACACACACTCACACACACACACACACACACACGCACACGCACGCACGCACACACACACGCACACACACACACACACACACACACACACACACACACACACACATGGGAACGTATTCAAGCGCCTTGACCTTTTCCACATTTAGTTTCAGGCATATTCTAAAATGTATAAAATAGATTTTATCCTCATCAATCTACACACAATACCCCATAATGACAAAACAAAAACAGGTTTTAGACATTTTATCAAAGTTATTAAAAAATAAAAAGCTGAAACATGACATTTACATACATTTTCAGACCCTTTACTCAGTACTTTGTTGAAGCACCTTTGGCAGCGATTACAGCCTCGAGTCTTCTTGGGTATGACGATACAAGCTCGGCACACCAGCATTTGGGTGTTTCTCCCAATCTTCTCTGCAGATCTTCTCAAGCTCTGTCAGGTTGGATGGGGAGCGTCGCTGCACAGCTATTTTCTGGTCTCTCCAGAGATGTTCGATCGGGTTCAAGTCCAGGCTCTAGCTGGGCCACTCAAGGACATTCAGAAACTTGTCCCGAAGCCACTCCTAGGTTGTCTAGGCTGTGTGCTTGGTGTCGTTGTCCTGTTGAGGTGTTGAGCACTATGGACTAGGTTTTTTCAAGGATCTCTCTGTTCATTTTTCCCTCGATCCTGACTAGTCTCCAAGTCCCTGCAGCTGAAAAACATCCTCACAGCATGATGCTGCCACCACCATGTTTCACTGTAGGGATGGTGCCAGATTCCCTCCAGATGTGACGCTTGGCATTCAGGCCAAAGCGTTCAATCTTGGTTTCATCAGACCCTTTAATCTTGTTTCTCATGTTCTGAGAGTCTTTAGGTGCCTTTTCGCAAACTCCAAGCAGGCTGTCATGTGCCTTACTGAGGAGTGGCTTCCGTGTGACCACTAGTGCTGTAGTGCTGCAGAGATGGTTGTCCTTCTGGAAGATTCTCACATCTCCACAGAGGAACTCTGGAGCTCTGTCAGAGTGACCATTGGGTTGTTGGTCACCTCCCTTACCAAGGCCCTTCTCCCCTGATTGCCCAGTTTGGCCAGACGGCCAGCTCTAGAAAGAGATTTGGTGGTTCCAAACTTCTTTAATTTAAGAATGATGGAAGCCACTGTGTTCTTGGGGACCTTCAATGCTGCAGACAGTTTTTGTTACCCTTCCCCAGATCTGTGCCTCGACACAATCCTGTCTCGGAGCTCTACATACGATTCCTTCGACCTCATGGCTTGGTTTTTGCTCTGACATACACTGTTAACTATGGGACCTTATATAGACAGGTGTGTCACTTTCCAAATCATGTCCAATCAATTTAATTTACCACAGGTGGACTCCAATCAAGTTGTAGAAACATCTCAAGGATGATCAATGGAAACAGAATGTACCTGAGCTCAATTTCGAGTCTCATATCAGAGGGTCTGAATACTGGTATTTCTGTGTTTTATTTTTAATACATCTGCAAACATTTCTAAAAAGCTGTTTTTACTTTGTCATTATGTGTAACGGCATTCTTCCTCCTCTTCTGAGGAGGAGTAGCGAGAAGGATCGGAGGACCAATGCACAGCGTGGTAAGTGTCCATAACGTTTATTTTAAGATATAAACTGAACACTATGAAACAATACAAAACAATAAACGTGAACATGAACGAAACCGAAACAGTACCGTGTGGCAACAAACACTCACACGGAAACAAACACCCACAACTCAAAAGTGAAACCCAGGCTACCTGAGTATGATTCTCAATCAGAGACAACTAACGACACCTCCCTCTGATTGAGAACTATACTAGGCTGAACTCAAAACCCCAACATAGAAAAACACACATAGACTGCCCACCCCAACTCACGCCCTGACCATACTAAATAAAGACAAAACAAAGGAAATAAAGGTCAGAACGTGACATTATGGGGTATTGTGTGTAGATTGAGGAGGAAAAATATTTATTGAATCCATTTTCAAATAAGGCTGTAACATAACAAAATGTAGAAAAAGTGAAGGGGTCTGAATACTTTCCCAATGCACTGTACGCTGCTGCTACTCTGTTTATTATCTTTCCTGATTGTCTAGTCACTTTTACCCTTACCTACATGTACAGTACCAGTCCAGAGTTTGAACACCTACTCATTCAAGGGGTTCCTTTATTTTGACTATGAATTAACACATATGGAATCATGTAGCAACCCCCAAAAAGTTTTTGTCTTAGATTTTAGATTCTTCGAAGTAGCCACTCTTTGCCTTGATGACAGCCTTGATGACACTCTTGATATTCACTCAACCAGCTTCACCTGGAATGCTTTTCCCACAATCTTGAAGGAGTTCCCACATATGCTGAGCACAACAGAAGCTGTTTAGAAGCTTCTTGGATCTAGACTTGGCGCTCCGGTACCGCTTGATGTGCGGTAACAGGGAGAACAGTCTATTATTACGGTGACTGGAGTCTTTGACAATTTTTTGGGCATATATGGACTTGGTATTTTACCAAATAGGGCTATCTTCTGTATACCCACCCTACCTTGTCACAACACAACTGATGGGCTCAAACGCATTAAGAACGAAATAAATTCCACAAATTAACTTTTATCATGGCACACCTGTTAATTGAAATGCATTCCAAGTGACTACCTCATGAAGCTGGTTGAGAGAATGCCAAGAGTGGGTTAAAGCTGTCATCAAGGCAGCATCATGAAGAAGAATCTCAAATATAAAATATATTTTTATTCGTTTAACACTTTTTTGGTTACTACATGAATCCATATGTGTTATTTCATAGTTGTAATGTCTTCACTATCATTCTACAATGTAGAAAATAGTAAAAAATAAAGAAAAACCCTTGAATGAGTAGGTGTGTCCAAACTTTTGACTGGTACTGTATGTGTTTTTAACAGGACAAATCTGAGGGGTTACGTGTCTCTGTGCCCCCTACTGTATAGGCATGACACCTGAAGCTGAAAGTATACATTGTTCCTAACAGTTCTAGGATCAGATTACTCAACCCAAATCTTTACCTTAATCTCTAAACTGACAAACATGTATCTGACCCTGGACCTGTGCTTAGGGGAAACTTCCACCAGCTCCACATAACCAGGAAGGGTGTTGAGAATGGAGGGTGATGAGAATGACCAGGAAGGGAGGGTGTTGACAATGGAGGTTGGTGAGAGTGACCAGAAAGGGAGGGTGTTGACAATGGAGGTTGGTGAGAATGACCAGGAAGGGAGGGTGTTGACAATGGAGGTTGGTGAGAATGACCAGGAAGGGAGGATGTTGACAATGGAGGTTGGTGAGAGTGACCAGGAAGGGAGGGTGTTGACAATAGAGGTTGGTGAGAATGACCAGGAAGGGAGGGTGTTGACAATGGAGGTTGGTGAGAATGACCAGGAAGGGAGGGTGTTGACAATGGAGGTTGGTGAGAATGACCAGGAAGGGAGAGTGTTGAGAATGGAGGGTGCTGTGAATGTGGTAGGAATTGAGAACTACAGGTGTCAATCATTACAGGTGTCAATCTCACATGGAAAAACCAATGTCCATTTACTTGAACCCTCAAGAGGGATGTGTATCCTTGTGACTGTTTCATGAGTCACAAGGATACACATCCCTCTTGAGGGTTCACACACTGATGATGTTGGCTTGATGTGATCTCAATGGCCACAGTGTCAGAGGCGTTTGCAATCAGAGGTACAAACATTCTCTTCACATAGCTTGCGTGACCAACAACCAATAGCACATCTTAGTTTGGACATGAGCCAGAGCTAAATAGCTTTGTTTGTGTTTTAGTGTAAGCCAGCTCTGAGGTAAGCCAGTTCAGAGGTAAGCCAGTTCAGAGGTAAGCCAGTTCAGAGATAAGTCAGTTCAGAGGTAAGCCAGTTCAGAGGTAAGCCAGTTCAGAGATAAGTCAGTTCAGAGGTAAGCCAGTTCAGAGGTAAGCCAGTTCAGAGATAAGCCAGTTCAGAGGTAAGCCAGTTCAGAGGTAAGCCAGTTCAGAGATAAGCCAGTTCAGAGGTAAGCCAGTTCAGAGGTAAGCCAGTTCAGAGATAAGCCAGTTCAGAGATAAGCCAGTTCAGAGGTAAGCCAGTTCAGAGATAAGTCAGTTCAGAGGTAAGCCAGTTCAGAGGTAAGCCAGTTCAGAGATAAGCCAGTTCAGAGATAAGTCAGTTCAGAGGTAAGCCAGTTCAGAGGTAAGCCAGTTCAGAGGTAAGCCAGTTCAGAGGTAAGCCAGTTTTGAGGTAAGCCAGTTCAGAGATAAGCCAGTTCAGAGGTAAGCCAGTTCAGAGGAAAGCCAGTTCAGAGGTGTAACTTTTGTTTTGAGCAAAATCTGGAGAGAACTGAAAAGTAAGCCTGAGACATTTGAGTCATTTCACCGTAAATCTTCAATTAGATGACTCTTAACTAGCCACTTGCCCATTTTAATAGCCAGGCAACGCCGGCCATTCCAGCAAATAATCGCCTGTTTCAAATAATTGCCGGGTCTAAATGCATTGTTTAGGATGTTACCATGAATTGTTTACAAGGTTTAATGTTTTATGTGTAACAGAAAATAATTCAGTAATGACAAAAAAAAATTATGGAAATCATCTGTTTTTATCGCCAGTAAGAAACTGCTAGCCATTGGCTGCTAACATCTGAGAACTGCTAGCCATTGGCTGCTAACATCTGAGAACTGCTAGCTAACTGGCAAGCACAAAAACATTCAACAGCTCTGGGAGTACAGACCCCCCAGAAATCGGCAGTAAAGAACTGCCAAAAATGCACAATCAAAGAGGAGAATAATTATTCTGTCAAGGAAAAGTTTTTTTTCTTCTCTCTCACGAAATAGAGGCATACTAAGACAAAAGGAAATGTGGCACAGTGTGTAAACGATAACACATTAGTGCAGGAAATTAAGAAATGTATTAAAATGCTTGAAAGAAACAATTAACTATGGCAAATTAGCAAAAGCTGTGTGTATTAACACATAGAAGTGAATTTGTCCCAATACTGGAGTAAGGAGCCAAAACAAAACAAAACAAAAAACGAGTCACTGTCCCAATGCTTTTGAAGCTCACTGTAGTGCCTTTTCCCCCCAACACTAACTTCATCAGAGCAAAACCTTCATTTAAAATTCGCTTCCATGAGATTCCCTGAGAATACCACTAGTACTGGCCAGTTTAGGCAGCTCACAATAGGCCTAGTACTGTGTTTGGAACCATACTTCCTGTTGGAATTGTCATTGATACCCTGCAGCCTCTCACAGAGAAATCTGTCTTGTCAGTCTTGTCTATTGTTTGGATGTTCCCTGTGACAGTTACAATGTGTAGGACTCCACTGTCCTATTAATGTTACCGCATTTAATATAACGCTGTGAAATACCACAGAGCGAAGGACCCAAAATGGTGAAAAAGATGGCGCCTCGTTTGGTACAAGAATGATGATAAGTCTTCAAGAAGTGTTTTTTTTCACATCGCAGAGAGAGAGAGAGAGAGAGTAGAACTCCTGCCACCTACTACTAGACAATAGGGACCAGGACTGAAATAAAATGATTAAAAACACAAAATGGCCTGCGTTTACATGATTAGTGTCGTCGATGACTGGCCTAAAAATAGAAGACGATTTTGGGTAACACAGCGATTGCTCTTCTGTTGCCATTGGTAACCAATTTGTGCACCTCAACCTTTTGTTGCTCAATTAATTAAATGTGTATTATAGGCAGCCTTACTATAACTCTCACAAAACAGAATGTATACTTCCTGGAAGTAAAAAAAAAAGTATTTGAGTAAAATCCACTACTGTAACTGGGAGAACTGAGGCCTCCTGGGAAGAGGAGAAGACAGGCTTTTTTTGAGAACATTAAAATCAATAATAATCTACTAAAGGGGAAAATCTCACAGCATTAATCTTTGCCATTCACCAATGAGGCATAGAGTAATTAATCAATGCTGAAAACGAGGGGAAATTGCCAATTAATCTTTAATTCTCTAAAGAGACAGAGGGAGTGAGGCTATAGCGAGACTACCTTCAGTTAAAAGCTTGGGGTTCTTTTCAATACCAACATGCATGGAAGATGGAAAAGAGATGTTATTTATTTCAGCTGATTCGGCTCATCCAGTCGGTGTAGTTTGCACTTTTGGCACCATTCCATTGGTCCTAAAGTGCGAAAACCACACAGCTGGCATGCCATGTTAAATGAAACACACACAGGACAGGTAGCCTGCAGGATATAGAGGCGGAGTCAGCAGGCGGAAGGGTCGGACGATAAAAAAAATAAATTGGGAAATGAACTGGCAGCTGGAGGACAGATCATCTCTCTGATCCCAGGATGAACCACTGCTGTTGAGCCCATGAGCAAGGCACTTAATCCTTACATTGCTCTCCATCCAGGTTAGACAACACAGCTGAACCTATGTCCTTTAGTGTGTGTGTGTTTCGAGGTGTTTGGTTAAAGGCAGAAGACACATTTCTATTCCAAACTCACAACTTTGCTGTATGTGGCTTGACATCAGGAACTGAGGCTGGGACAAGTACACAGTACATACAGTACCAGTCAAAAGTTTGGACACGCCTACATTCAAGGGTTTTTCTTTATTTTGACTATTTTCTACATTGTAGAATAATAGTGAAGACATCAACACTATGAAATAACACATATGGAATCATGTAATAACCAAAAAAGTGTTAAACAAATAAAAAATATATGTTATATTTGAGATTCTTCAAAGTAGCCACACTTTGCCTTGATGACAGCTTTGCACAATCTTGGCCTTCTCTCAACCAGCTTCACCTGGAATGCTTTTCCCACATTCTTGAAGGAGTTCCCACATATGCTGAGCACTTGTTGACTGCTTTTCCTTCACTCTGCATTCCAACTCATCCCAAACCATCTCAATTGGGTTGAGATTGGGTGATTGTTGAAGCCAGGTCATCTGATGCAGCACTCCATCACTCTCCTTCTTGGTCAAATAGCCCTTACACAGCCTAGAGGTGTGTTGGGTCATTGTCCCATTGAAAAACAAATGATAATCCCACTAAGCACAAACCAGATGGGATGGCATATCGCTGCAGAATGCTGTCACAAAGACACGGTGGTTGGAACCAAACATCTCAAATCTGGACTCATCAGACCAAAGGACAGATTTCCACTGGTCCAAGCAAGTCTCTTCTTCTTATTGGTGTCCTTTAGTAGTGGGTTCTTTGCAGCAATTCGACCATGAAGACATGATTCAGTCTCCTCTGAACAGTTGATATTGAGATGTGTTTGTTACATGAACTCAGTGAAGAATTTATTTGTGCTGCAATCTGATGCTGGTAACTCTAATGAACTTATCTTCTGCAGCAGAGGTAACTCGGGGTCTTCCTTTCCTGTGGCTATACCCATAAGAGCCAGCTTCATCATAACGCCTGATGGTTTTTGCGACTGCACTTGACAAAACTTTCAAAGTTCTTGAAATTTTCCGCATTGACTGACCTTCATGTCTTAAAGTAATGATGGTCTGTCGTTTCTCTTTGCTTATTTAACGAATTAAGAAGGAACAAAATTCCACAAATTAACTTTTAACAAGGTTAATTGAAATTCATTCCAGGTGACTACCTCATGAAGCTGGTTGAGAGAATACAGAGAGTGTGCAAAGCTGTCATCATTGAAGAATCTCAAATCTCAAATATTTTTTTGATTTGTTTAACACTTCTATGGTTACTACACGATTCCATATGTGTTATTTCATAGTGTTGATGTCTTCACTATTATTCTACAATGTAGAAAATAGTAAAAATAAAGAAAAACCCTTGAATGAGTAGGTGTGTCCAAACCTTTGACTGGTACTGTATCTGCAGTTCCCTCTCCTGTGACATGCAGGCTCATACCTGACTAAAACCTTTTCCATTTTTGGCCAGAACAAAAAGACTCCATAGAGTTAAATCAGTAAGGTCCACTTGTGCTGATCCACTTGACAGGTATGTGCAGAGTACTGAGTGCTCCAGAACGCCCCCCCCCCTCCCCTCCACTCTCTCTCTCTCTCTCTCTCTCTCTCTCTCTCTCTCTCTCTCTCTCTCTCTCTCTCTCTCTCTCTCTCTCTCTCTCTCTCTCTCTCTCTCTCTCTCTCTCTCTCTCTCTCTCTCTCTCTCTCTCTCTCTCTCTCTCTCTCTCTCTCTCTCTCTCTCTCTCTCTCTCTCTCTCTCTCTCTCTCTCTCTCTCTCTCTCTCTCTCTCTCTCTCTCTCTCTCTCAGCTTCTTGACATTCTCAGAGAAATAGTGCCATACTGAAGAAAAGCACAGCTGAAGGTGCATGAAATGAATGCACTCAACATCTTCAAGCAGGAAAAATGGGAGGGATGAAGGGAATGAGAGAGAAAAAACGAGACAGTCGTGACGATGTCCTCCATCCTGCCTGTTCCACTTTTCAAACTCATTCTTTAATTTATTACCTGTTCTTGTATTTATTTATCCACTTACTTAAACCATACCAACCGAAATGGCACAACAGTATTCTGATTCAACCATACCAACAGAAACAGCCTTCGAGGACGCTGCCTGACTCTACATCTCACTGTAACAGCCTTCGAGGACGCTGCCTGACTCTACATCTCACTGTAACAGCCTTCGAGGACGCTGCCTGACTCTACATCTCACTGTAACAGCCTTCTAGGACGCTGCCTGACTCTACATCTCACTGTAACAGCCTTCGAGGACGCTGCCTGACTCTACATCTCACTGTAACAGCCTTCTAGGACGCTGCCTGACTCTACATCTCACTGTAACAGCCTTCGAGGACGCTGCCTGACTACATCTCACTGTAACAGCCTTCGAGGATGCTGCCTGACTCTACATCTCACTGTAACAGCCTTCGAGGACGCTGCCTGAGTCTACATCTCACTGTAACAGCCTTCTAGGACGCTGCCTGACTCTACATCTCACTGTAACAGCCTTCGAGGACGCTGCCTGACTCTACATCTCACAGTAACAGCCTTCAAGGACGCTGCCTGACTCTACATCTCACTGTAACAGCCTTCGAGGACGCTGCCTGACTCTACATCTCACTGTAACAGCCTTCGAGGATGCTGCCTGACTCTACATCTCACAGTAACAGCCTTCAAGGACGCTGCCTGACTCCACATCTCACTGTAACAGCCTTCGAGGACGCTGCCTGACTCTACATCTCACTGTAACAGCCTTCGAGGACGCTGCCTGACTCTACATCTCACTGTAACAGCCTTCGAGGACGCTGCCTGACTCTACATCTCACTGTAACAGCCTTCGAGGACGCTGCCAGACTACATGAGGGAGTGGTTTAGAATGAAACTGCCAGGAACTGACAGCTTCGGAGCCCAGAGAGAGAGAGGCACAGACATAACAGGAAGCACTGTCAAACTCCGGGGCCTGCCGTTCAGCTCCCTGCCTCTCATTAGAAGCGAAGGATGACACAGACACAGGCACTGGAGGAAGAGAGAGGAAGAAAACGTGAAGATAGTGAGAAAGAGGGGAAGGAGAGAGGACATGGAGAGAGAGAGAGAAAGAGAGAGAGCTCTTCTCCCGAGCTCCCACTGATAAGCTTTCTCGAGCTCAGTTCCACCCAGTGATACCACTAAAACAAAGCTTTGAGCGAGGAGCAGGATTTATAATGTAGCTTAGTATGTATAGTGTGGCCGGTAGTTCTCAGCTACAGCATCCACAGTGTGCACACTGCATGTGGATTTGTGTTCATTCTGTGTTTATTATGTTGTCTGTATATCCTGTTTATTGTCTGTCTGTATATCCTGTTTATCATCTGTACATCCTGTTTATCATCTGTCTGTACATCCTGTTTATCATCTGTACGTCCTGTTTATCATCTGTCTGTACATCCTGTTTATCATCTGTATGTCCTGTTTATCATCTGTACATCCTGTTTATCATCTGTACATCCTGTTTATCATCTGTACATCCTGTTTATCATCTGTCTGTACATCCTGTTTATCATCTGTACATCCTGTTTATCATCTGTCTGTACATCCTGTTTATCATCTGTACATCCTGTTTATCATCTGTCTGTACATCCTGTTTATCATCTGTTTGTATATCCTGTTTATCATCTGTCTGTATATCCTGTTTATTGTGGCTGAACCATTTCAGTGAGTCAAATTCCTGTACATGCAAATGTATTTGGGGATTCTGATTCTGAGAAGAGGGGGAAAAAAACACGTAATTGAAAATTGTACTATGATAGGCCAACGTGGTTCCCACTGAGTAACAGCCCATCCCACAGAAACCAGTAGCAGCAGCTTATGGTGAATGTATCTCCAGTGTGTGTGTCTGAGCTTGGAGAAGCAGCCCCCCAACATGCGGAAGTCTAGAAAGCAAGTAGCGTTGTGAAAAACGGAGACAGTCGGCTCTACCGTCCTATTATCAGTTCTAGTGTATCTTACGTCTCTGTGTTTCCAAAATAGTTCTATACATCTATAAACACAAAGATACGTAACGAGTACTTAAGAGTACGTTTGTGTATTTAATGAAAGGCTTGTTGTGATAGTCTGTGTGTTGTTGGACTTCTGCTCTTGTTGCATCTAACGGGCACTCAAGGCAGTCGAAATCTGACAGTTTTCCTGTTGGGATCCATGGAAGCACAGAGTGACGAATCTGTATGCATGGTGATAAAACCAGCCCATCGGTGGCGTGAATGCCGCTGTCATAAACTGTGAAGACGGGTGCCAGATGCTGTCAAACGGCAGGTACTGAGTCGCGCTGTCTGTAACTATGACATTTTATGCTCCACCGAACACGCAAGGACCACCCGTGTCACAGCTCTGAGAGAAAGGACCATCGGTGTCACAGCTCTGAGAGAAAGGACCATCGGTGTCACAGCTCTGAGAGAAAGTTTGGAGAATAAATACAAGCGTTTGGCAGACACCAACCGCAACAAAATGGCCTCCTGTTTGAATGGGTCAGGAGAGAGAGAGTCAAGGCAGAAGTTCTTCTTTCTCTTTTGACTTTATATATATATATAGGTTTTGAGAAACTTCAGAACATATTTTCTAACGTTATTGCATTGTGAATATTTAATTTAACCTGGGCTGTAACTCACTGACCAATGGCAGCTACTGTGTCTCTGTCTCAGAATCTGTATGCTCACAGGGCCAATCACCAGAGCATGAGCGCTGAGGGCGCAACAGTTTTTCACCTACCAAAAATGTATAACACTACGAAAGAAAATCATTGTCTGACTGAACACAAAGATAAACCAAAAGTTATGTCTCAGACACAACATTGTATTACTCAAGCTTGACATGACTGATGCCCTCACTAATAGCATTTACTTGCATCTTGCTGGCATCTTGCTGGCATCTTGCTAGAATGAATCTTTCAGTTTCATACTGTTCTTTGCACAGGTCAAGAAATAATGACCTTTTCTTCATAGGGTATCCTCTTCATAGGGCATCCTCTTCATAGGGCATCTTCTTCATAGTGTTTCCTCTTCATAGGACATTCTCTTCATAGGGCATCCTCTTCATAGTGTTTCCTCATCATAGGGCATCCTCTTCATAGGACATCCTCTTCATAGGGCATCCTCTTCATATGGTATTCTCTTCATAGGGTATCCTCTTCATAGGGCATCCTCTTCATAGGGCATCCTCTACATAGGGCATCCTCTTTATAGTGTTTCCTCTTCATAGGGCATCATCTTCATAGTGTTTCCTCTTTACAGGGCATCCTCTTCATAGGGCATCCTCTTCATAGGGCATCCTCTTCATAGGTTATTCTCTTCATAGGGCATCCTCTTCATAGGGCATCCTCTTCCAAAATATAGAATTTGTAGATAATTGGCCCTCTTTCTGGAACTCACCCACAAACAGGACCAAGCCTGGCCTGTTGAGGAGTGAAGGACATCATCCTAGCTGGAGGGGTGCTCTCATCTTACAGTGCCTTGCGAAAGTATTCGGCCCCCTTGAACTTTGCGACCTTTTGCCACATTTCAGGCTTCAAACATAAAGATATAAAACTGTATTTTTTTGTGAAGAATCAACAACAAGTGGGACACAATCATGAAGTGGAACGACATTTATTGGATATTTCAAACTTTTTTAACAAATCAAAAACTGAAAAATTGGGCGTGCAAAATTATTCAGCCCCTTTACTTTCAGTGCAGCAAACTCTCTCCAGAAGTTCAGTGAGGATCTCTGAATGATCCAATGTTGACCTAAATGACTAATGATGATAAATACAATCCACCTGTGTGTAATCAAGTCTCCGTATAAATGCACCTGCACTGTGATAGTCTCAGAGGTCCGTTAAAAGCGCAGAGAGCATCATGAAGAACAAGGAACACACCAGGCAGGTCCGAGATACTGTTGTGAAGAAGTTTAAAGCCGGATTTGGATACAAACATATTTCCCAATCTTTAAACATCCCAAGGAGCACTGTGCAAGTGATAATATTGAAATGGAAGGAGTATCAGACCACTGCAAATCTACCAAGACCTGGCCATCTCTCTAAACTTTCAGCTCATACAAGGAGAAGACTGATCAGAGATGCAGCCAAGAGGCCCATGATCACTCTGGATGAACTGCAGAGATCTACAGCTGAGGTGGGAGACTCTGTCCATAGGACAACAATCAGTCGTATATTGCACAAATCTGGCCTTTATGGAAGAGTGGCAAGAAGAAAGCCATTTCTTAAAGATATCCATAAAAAGTGTCGTTTAAAGTTTGCCACAAGCCACCTGGGAGACACACCAAACATGTGGAAGAAGGTGCTCTGGTCAGATGAAACCAAAATGTAACTTTTTGGCAACAATGCAAAACGTTATGTTTGGCGTAAAAGCAACACAGCTGAACACACCATCCCCACTGTCAAACATGGTGGTGGCAGCATCATGGTTTGGGCCTGCTTTTCTTCAGCAGGGACAGGGAAGATGGTTAAAATTGATGGGAAGATGGATGGAGCCAAATACAGGACCATTCTGGAAGAAAACCTGATGGAGTCTGCAAAAGACCTGAGACTGGGACGGAGATTTGTCTTCCAACAAGACAATGATCCAAAACATAAAGCAAAATCTACAATGGAATGGTTCAAAAATAAACATATCCAGGTGTTAGAATGGCCAAGTCAAAGTCCAGACCTGAATCCAATCGAGAATCTGTGGAAAGAACTGAAAACTGCTGTTCACAAATGCTCTCCATCCAACCTCACTGAGTTCGAGCTGTTTTGCAAGGAGGAATGGGGAAAAAATGTCAGTCTCTCGATGTGCAAAACTGATAGAGACATACCCCAAGCGACTTACAGCTGTAATCGCAGCAAAAGGTGGCGCTACAAAGTATTAACTTAAGGGGGCTGAATAATTTTGCACGCCCAATTTTTCAGTTTTTGATTTGTTAAAAAAGTTTGAAATATCCAATAAATGTCGTTCCACTTCATGATTGTGTCCCACTTGTTGTTGATTCTTCACAAAAAAATACAGTTTTATATCTTTATGTTTGAAGCCTGAAATGTGGCAAAGGGTCGCAAAGTTCAAGGGGGCCGAATACTTTCGCAAGGCACTGTATCTACCAACATAGACAGGGCTCTAACTTCTCTAGCTCCACAATTAAATAGGGTGCAGGCCAGGCAGCAGGCTAGCCAGCCTGCCAGCTTAGTGGAGTATGCCACTAGCACAGTCAGTGTAGTCAGCTCAGCTATCCCCATTGAGACCATGTCTGTGCCTCGACCTAGGTTGGGCAAAACTAAACATGCCACTGTTCGCCTTAGAAATCTCACTAGAATAAAGACTTCCTCAATTCCTGTCATTATTGAAAGAGATCGTGATAACTCACATCTCAAAATGGGGCTACTTAATGTTAGATCCCTCACTTCAAAGGCAGTTATAGTCAATGAACTAATCACTGATCATAATCTTGATGTGATTGGCCTGACTGAAACATGGCTTACGCCTGATGAATTTACTGTGTTAAATGAGGCCTCACCTCGTGGTTACACTAGTGACCATATCCCCCGTGCATCCCGCAAAAGCAGAGGTGTTGCTAACATTTACGATAGCAAATTTCAATTTACAAAACCCCCCCGACGTTTTCGTCTTTTGAGCTTGTAGTCATGAAATCTATGCAGCCTACTCAATCACCTTTTATAGCTACTGTTTACAGGCCTCCTGGGCCAAATACAGCGTTCCTCACTGAGTTCCCTGAATTCCTATCGGACCTTGTAGTCATAGCAGATGATATTCAATTTTTTTGTGATTTTAATGTTCACATGGAAAAGTCCACAGACCCACTCCAAAAGGCTTTCGGAGCCATCATCGACTCAGTGGGTTTTGTCCAACATGTCTCTGGACCTACTCACTGTCACAGTCATACTCTGGACCTAGTTTTGTCCCATGGAATAAATGTTGTGGATCTTAATGTTTTTCCTCATAATCCTGGACTATTGGAGCACCATTTTATTACGTTTGCAATCGCAACAAATAATCTGCTCAGACCCCAACCAAGGAGCGTCAAAAGTCGTGCTATAAATTCTCAGACAACCCAAAGATTCCTTGATGCCTCCCTCTGCCTACCCAAGGACGTCAGAGGACAAAAATCAGTTAACCACCTAACTGAGGAACTCAATTTAATCTTGCGCAATACCCTAGATGCGGTTGCACCCCTAAAATCTAAAAACATTTGTCATAAGAAACTAGCTCTCTGGTATACAGAAAATACCTGAGCTCTGAAGCAAGCTTCCAGAAAAGTGGAATGGAAATGGCGCCACACCAAACTGGAAGTCTTCCGACTAGCTTGGAAAGACAGTACCGTGCAGAATCGAAGAGCCCTTACTGTTGCTCGATCATCCTATTTTTCCAACTTAATTGAGGAAAATAAGAACACTCCTAAAAAATATTTTGATACTGTCGCAAAGCTAACTAAAAAGCAGCTTTCCCCAAGCGAGGATGGCTTTCACTTCAGCAGTAATAAATTCATGAACTTCTTTGAGGAAAAGATCATGATCATTAGAAAGCAAATTACGGACTCCTCTTTAAATCTGCGTATTCCTCCAATGCTCACTTGCCCTGAGTCTGCACAACTCTGCCAGGACCTAGGATCAAGAGAGACACTCAAGTGTTTTAGTACTATATCACTTGACACAATGATGAAAATAAACTTGGCCTCTAAACCTTCAAGCTGCATACTGAAACCTATTCCAACTAAACTACTGAAAGAACTGCTTCCTGTGCTTGGCCCTCCTATGTTGAACATAATAAACGGCTCTCTATCCACCGGATGTGTACCAAACTCACATAAAAGTGCCAGTAATAAAGCCTCTCTTGAAAAAGCCAAACCTTGACCCAGAAAATATAAAAAACTATCGGCCTATATCAAATCTTCCATTCCTCTCAATTATTTTAGAAAAAGCTGTTGCGCAGCAACTCACTGCCTCCCTGAAGACAAACAATGTATGCGAAATGCTTCAGTCTGGTTTTAGCACTGAGATTGCACTTGTGAAGGTGGTAAATTACATTTTAATGGCGTCAGACCGAGGCTCATCATCTGTTGTCGTGCTCCTAGACCTTAGTGCTTCTTTTGATACCATCAATCACCCCATACTTTTGGAGAGATTTGAAACCCAAATTGGTCTACACGGACAAGTTCTGGCCTGGTTTAGATCTTATCTGTCGGAAAGATATCAGTTTGTCTCTGTGTCCTCTGACAAATCAACTGTAAATTCCGGTGTTCCTCAAGGTTCCGTTTTAGGACCACTATTGTTTTCACTATATATTTTACCTCTTGGGGATGTCATTCGAAAACATAATGTTAACTTTCACTGCTATGCGGATGACACACAGCTGTACATTTCAATGAAACATAGTGAAGCCCCAAAATTGCCCTCACTAGAAGCCTATGTTTCAGACATAAGGAAGTGGATGGCTGCAAACGTTCTACTTTTAAACTCGTACAAAACAGAGATGCTTGTTCTAGGTCCCAAGAAACAAAGAGATCTTCTGTTGAATATGACAATTAATCTTGATGGTTGTACAGTCGTCTCAAATAAAACTGTGAAGGACCTCGGCGTTACTCTGGACCCTGATCTCTCTTTTGACGAACATATCAAGACTGTTTCAAGGACAGCTTTTTTCCATCTACGTAACATTGCAAAAATCAGAAACTTTCTGTCCAAAAATGATGCAGAAAAATTCATCCATGCTTTTGTCACTTCTAGGTTAGACGACTGCAATGCTCTACTTTCCGGGTACCCGGATAAAGCACTAAATAAACTTCAGTTAGTGCTAAATACAGCTGCTAGAATCCTGACTAGAACCAAAAAATTTGATCATATCACTCCAGTGCTATCCCCCCACACTGGCTTCCTGTTAAGGCAAGGGTTGATTTCAAGGTTTTACTGCTAACCTACAAAGCATTACATGTGCTTGCTCCTACCTATCTTTCCGATTTGGCCCTGCCGTGCATACCTACACGTACGCTACAGTCACAAGACGCAGGCCTCCTAATTGTCGATAGAATTTCTAAGCAAACATTTGGAGGCAGGGCTTTCTCCTATAGAGCTCCAGTTTTATGGAATGGTCTGCCTACCCATGTGAGAGACGCAGACTTGGTCTCAACCTTTAAGTCTTTACTCATCTCTTCAGTGGGTCACATGATTGAGTGTAGTCTGGCCCAGGAATGTGAAGGTGAACGGAAAGGCTCTGGAGCAACGAACCGCCCTTGCTTTCTCTGCCTGGCTGGTTCCCCTCTCTCCACTGGGATTCTCTGCCTCTAACCCTATTACAGGGGCTGAGTCACTGGCTTACTGGTGCTCTTCCATGCCGTCCCTAGGACGGGTGCGTCACTTGAGTGGGTTGAGTCACTGACGTGATCTTCTTGTCTGGGTTGGCACCCCCCTTAGGCTGTGTCGTGGCGGAGATCTTTGTTTGCTATACTCGACCTTGTCTCAGGATGGTAAGTTGGCAGTTGAAGATATCCCTCTAGTGTTGTGGGGGCTGTGCTTGGCAAAGTGGGTGGGGTTATATCCTGCCTGTTTGGCCCTGTCCGGGGGTATCATCGGACGGGGCCACAGTGTCTCCTGACCCCTCCTGTCTCAGCCTCCAGTATTTATGCTGCAGTAGTTTATGTGTCGGGGGGCTATGGTCAGTCTGTTATATCTGGAGTACTTCTCCTGTCTTATCCGGTGTCCTGTGTGAATTTAAGTATGCTCTCTCTAATTCTCTCTTTCTCTCTTTCTCTCTTTCTTTCTTTATCTCTCTCGGAGGACCTGAGCCCTAGGACCATGCCTCAGGACTACCTGGCTTGATGACTCCTTGCTGTCCCCAGTCCACCTGGCCGTGCTGCTGCTCCAGTTTCAAATGTTCTGCCTGCGGCTATGGAACCCTGACCTGTTCACTGGACGTGGTAACTGTCCCAGACATGCTGTTTTAAACTCTCTACAGACAGCAGGAGCGGTAAAGATACTCTTAATGAACGGCTATGAAAAGCCAACTGACATTTACTCCTGAGGTGCTAACTTGTTGCACCCTCGACAACTACTGTGATTATTATTATTTGACCATGCTGGTCATTTATGAACATTTGAACAGCTTAGGCCATGTTCTGTTATAATCTCCACCCGGCACAGCCAGAAGAGGACTGGTCACCCCTCATTGCCTGGTTCCTCTCTAGTTTTCTTCCTAGGTTTTGGCCTAGCCACCGTGCTTCTTCACCTGCATTGCTTGCTGTTTGGGGTTTTAGGCTGGGTTTCTGTACAGCATTTTGAGATATCAGCTGATGTACGAAGGGCTATATAAATACATTTGATTTGATTTGATGATAGTGTTTCCTCTTCATAGGGCATCCTCTTAATAGGGCATCCTCTTCGTAGGGTATTCTCTTCATAGGGCATCCTCTTCATAGGGCATCCTCTTCATAGGGCAGCCTCTTCATAGGGCAGCCTCTTCATTGGGCATCCTCTTCATAGGCCATCCTCTTCATAGGGCATCCTCTTAATAGGGCATCCTCTTCGTAGGGTATTCTCTTCATAGGGCATCCTCTTCATAGGGCATCCTCTTCATAGGCCATCCTCTTCATAGGGCATCCTCTTCATTGGGCATCCTCTTCATAGGACATCCTCTTCATAGGACAGCCTCTTCATAGGACATCCTCTTCATAGGACATCCTCTTCATAGGACATCCTCTTCACAGGACACACGAAAACCACATGTTGAGATACATATAGTCGAGATACATAACTGTATCCCCGCCAAAATTTGCTTCACAGCCATTATAGCTTTTAACAGTTTTAATTAATCCTAACCTTAACCCGAACTTTAACTAGCCTGACTTAACATAACCTTAACCCTAACCTTAACGAAGCTAACCCACTTGCGATTTCGCCAGATGTGCTGCGTTTTGGCCGAATGTCATTTTTCAGTGTCTTTGCCTCATTTTGTCACGTTGGAAAACACATTAAACTGTACCTTAACTTTGGTACTACACGACAGGGCTTCTCAAACCTTCATCTTTGGTACTACACGACAGGGCTTCTCAAACCTTCATCTTTGGTACTACACGACAGGGCTTCTCAAACCTTCATCTTTGGTACTACACGACAGGGCTTCTCAAACCTTCATCTTTGGTACTACACGACAGGGCTTCTCAAATCTTCAACTTTGGTACTATACGACAGGGCTTCTCAAACCTTCAACTTTGGTACTACACGACAGGGCTTCTCAAACCTTCATCTTTGGTACTACACGACAGGGCTTCTCAAACCTTCATCTTTGGTACTACACGACAGGGCTTCTCAAACCTTCAACTTTGGTACTACACGACAGGGCTTCTCAAATCTTCAACTTTGGTACAATACGACAGGGCTTCTCAAACCTTCAACTTTGGTACAATACGACAGGGCTTCTCAAACCTTCAACCTTGGTACTAAACGACAGGGCTTTTCAAACCTTCAATTTTGGTACAATACGACAGGGCTTCTTTCTGGGGCTGGGGATTCCTTTTGTGATAGCAAATTCATCAGAGACCTTATCTCATAATCAGAACACAACTCGAGTGAGATAAAAAAAAAAATAGCATACAAGGAGTTGTACTATGACTTCAGCAGTGCATGGTCGGATGAACCAAGTCTCGGGCCCTGGCAAGGAACATTTTAAAAGCCTGCCTCTTGGCATTGGAGAAAATGTTTATCAGTTTTCAAGCTAATTTCCTGCAATTCTACACATTTTCCCATAAGGCAGAGAGATGTTGTTGTTTTAGCTTTAAAACAAATATCCCGAAATTCAGCACATTTTCCCATAAGGCAGAGCGAAAAAGTTGCAGTTTTAAAGCTTAAATTACAGTGTTTAATTATTTTTTTTTTAAGTATTGAGTGGAAAAATTGAGGCCTATAGGTCTACTGTGAATATCCCTGTGAGCCTCCCAGGCACGTTACCCAGGGTTAACAACATTATCTGATGATTACTAATATTATATTGTATTGTATTGTATTACACCCTCTACAGTTACTCCACAGATCCCTTGGCCAAAATGAGTTTAATCTGTTATTGCTAGTACTGTTCATAAAACACACACACGTAGCGCTTGATGGTTTTTTGCAACTGCAGTTTGAAGAAACTTTCGAAGTTCTTGAAATTGTCCGGATTGACGGACCTTCATATCTTAAAGTAATGATGGAATGTCGCTTCTCTTTACTTTTTCGAGCTGTTGTTGCCATAATATGGACTTGGTCTTTTACCAAATAGGGCTATCGTCTGTGTACCACCCCTACCTTGTCACAACACAACTGATTGGCTCAAACGCAATAACAAGAAAATACATTCCACAATTTAACTAATAACAAGGCACACCTGTTAATTGAAAGGTATATATATATATATATACAGTGGGGAGAAGTATTTGATACACTGCCAATTTTTCAGGTTTTCCTACTTACAAAGCATGTAGAGGTCTGTAATTTTTATCATAGGTACACTTCAACTATGAGAGACGGAATCTAAAACAAAAATCCAGAAAATCACATTGTATGATTTTTAAGTAATTAATGTGCATTTTATTGCATGACATAAGTATTTGATACATCAGAAAAGCAGAACTTAATATTTGGTACAGAAACCTTTGTTTGCAATTACAGAGATCATACGTTTCCTATAGTTCTTGACCAGGTTTGCACACACTGCAGCAGCGATTTTGGCCCACTCCTCCATACAGACCTTCTCCAGATCCTTCAGGTTTCAGGGCTGTCGCTGGGCAATATGGAATTTCAGCTCCCTCCAAAGATTTTCTATTGGGTTCAGGTCTGGAGACTGGCTAGGCCACTCCAGGACTTGAGATGCTTCTTACGGAGCCACTCCTTAGTTGCCCTGGCTGTGTGTTTCGGGTCGTTGTCATGCTGGAAGACCCAGCCACGACCTATCTTATTGAGCGAAGGAGGTTGTTGGCCAAGATCTCACGATACATGGCCCCATCCATCCTCCCCTCAATACGGTGCAGTCGTCCTGTCCCCTTTGCAGAAAAGCAGCCCCAAAGAATGATGTTTCCACCTCCATGCTTCACGGTTGGGATGGTATTCTTGGGGTTGTACTCATCCTTCTTCTTCCTTCAAACACGGCGAGTGGAGTTTAGACCAAAAAGCTACATTTTTTGTCTCATCAGACCACATGACCTTCTCCCATTCCTCCTCTGGATCATCCAGATGGTCATTGGCAAACTTCAGACGGGCCTGGACATGCGCTGGCTTGAGCAGGGGGACCTTGCTTGCGCTGCATGACTATTGATGCCCCACGAGGTGAGATCTTGCATGGAGCCCCAGACCGAGGGTGATTGACCGTCATCTTGAACTTCTTCCATTTTCTAATAATTGCGCCAACAGTTGTTGCCTTCTCACCAAGTTGCTTGCCTATTGTCCTGTAGCCCATCCCAGCCTTGTGCAGGTCTACAATTTTATCCCTGATGTCCTTACACAGCTCTCTGGTCTCTTGGTCATTGTGGAGAGGTTGGAGTCTGTTTGATTGAGTGTGTGGACAGTTGTCTTTTATACAGGTAACGAGTTCAAACAGGTGCAGTTAATACAGGTAATGAGTGGAGAACCGGAGGGCTTCTTAAAGAAAAACTAACAGGTCTGTGAGAGCCGGAATTCTTACTGGTTGGTAGGTGATCAAATACTTATGTCATGCAATAAAATGCAAATTAATTACTTAAAAATCATACTATGTGATTTTCTGCATTTTTGTTTTGGATTCCATCTCACAGTTGAAGTGTAACTAGGATAAAAATTACAGACCTCTACATGCTTTGTAAGTAGGAAAACCTGCAAAATCAGTAGTGTATCAAATACTTGTTACAAATACTTGTTCTCCCCACTCTATATATATGGGGTCCGTGCCAGATAATAAAATAATTATATATATGCAGTACCTCCGCGGACCGCACTTTGAGAACCCTTGCTATACTAAATGGCATGATGTTGTGTTGTAAAACTACAATAATAATGTCCATTTCCATCCCGCTTTCCATTTCCTGGAGTTTTGTTAAGTTACCTGCATGTGCAGGGGGTTCATTTCAGACTAACCATTTCCAATGAGAACAGCAATGAGGAGGTAAGAGCAGCATTTAAGGCCCTGTGATGTGGTTGATTACTCCTTGTGGTCTCCACCACTTCAACATCAGCGTTTCCCCTCCCAGGTTTAAATCAGATACACAGAAGATTGATGTACGGCTCACGATGTCACCCAACCCCAGCAGCAGTCAACCAGAGCATGGCGGGAACACTAACACCCCGGGGAGATGACCACAACATCACTTCCTGAACAAGAGAAGGAAGAGAAAGTAAGAGAGAGAGACATCGTCCGAAAGGGGGCGGGGCATCGTCATGACAGAAGCCAGAAACGTTTAGCACGTCCTCTCCATATGCTGCTAAATTATTGATGGGTTTTATGGTGTGACTAAGATGTGGCCAAGATGTGGAGGGGAATTGGCACAGTAGCCGGGATCCAAAACAGCAACCGTATGGGAGACTTCCTTACATCCATTCCCTAAAAGACGGAGAGGGAAAGAGGCACGTTTTGGTGGAAGCAATAACATTTAAATGTCAAAAAATAATTCCTGCTGTAATATTTTATAACATTAGAGTATCCACAGCAGTAAAGGCCATGAATGGCCACAGGGGTAAAGGACATAAATTACTACTTCCTCTGACAGTTCATAATTCCATTTCCAATATCTTTTCTTTTAAAAGTTTAAGGTCGCTTTTGATAGCTGTACTTGCCGTATCTGATATATGGCATTGCAATGCTCCCCCCCCCCCCCCCCCCCCCCCCATCAAGTCTGATGACACATGACAAGCAGAGTGAAATCTCCATTATTACGGCCGGCCGTCTGGCTCCCTGCATAATCTTACACATTTGAATGCACCATAATTACACCTATTCGCAAAGGGTATCTGACGCAAGCCTTTATTATTAAGGATAATGAATATTGACTTTAACAACAGACTTCAGGTCAGAGGAAATGGCTTTTTGTAATATGTAATATTTGAATGGTGTCGTAGTGTTTTTTTCAACCTCCAACGTTTCCTCACATGGCGGTATGAGTCACCGTCGCTAAAGAAATCACAGGAAATAGAGTGTGCACAATATAAAACGTGTTGCTATAGCAGCACACAACAGGAGATCAGGACATTGACTGGACACCATATAAAACACAACAGGAGATTAGGACACAGAGTAACACCATATAAAACACAACAGGAGATCAGGACATTGACTGGACACCATATAAAACACAACAGGAGATCAGGACATTGAGTAACACCATAAAAAACACAACAGGCGATCAGGACATTGACTGGACACCATATAAAACACAACAGGAGATCAGGACACTGAGTAACACCATACAAAACACAACAGGAGATCAGGACACAGAGTAACACCATACAAAACACAACAGGAGATTAGGACACAGAGTAACACCATTCAAAACACGACAGGAGATTGGGACACAGAGTAACACCATATAAAACACAACAGGAGATCAGGACACAGAGTAACACCATACAAAACACAACAGGAGATTAGGACATTGAGTAACACCATACAAAACACAACAGGAGATTAGGACACAGAGTAACACCATACAAAACACAACAGGAGATTAGGACACAGAGTAACACCATACAAAACACAACAGGAGATTAGGACATTGAGTAACACCATACAAAACACAACAGGAGATCAGGACACTGAGTAACACCATACAAAACACAACAGGAGATTAGGACACAGAGTAACACCATATAAAACACAACAGGAGATCAGAACATTGACTGGACACCATACAAAACACAACAGGAGATCAAGACATTGAGTAACACCATATAAAACACAACAAGAGATTAGGACACAGAGTAACACCATACAAAACACAAGAGGAGATTAGGACACAGAATAACACCATACAAAACACAACAGGAGATTAGGACACAGAGTAACACCATATAAAACACAACAGGAGATCAGGACACAGAGTAACACCATACAAAACACAACAGGAGATCAGGACATTGAGTAACACCATACAAAACACCCACAGGAGATTAGGACACAGAGTAACACCATACAAAACACAACAGGAGATTAGGACACAGAAAAACACCATACAAAACACAACAGGAGATTAGGACACAGAGTAACACCATACAAAACACAACAGGAGATCAGGACTTTGACTGGACACCATATAAAACACAACAGGAGATCAGGACATTGAGTAACACCATATAAAACACAACAGGAGATCAAGACATTGAGTAACACCATATAAAACACAACAGGAGATTAGGACACAGAGTAACACCATACAAAACACAACAGGAGATTAGGACACAGAATAACACCATACAAAACACAACAGGAGATCAGGACACAGAGTAACACCATACAAAACACAACAGGAGATCAGGATATTGAGTAACACCATACAAAACACCCACAGGAGATTAGGACACAGAGTAACACCATACAAAACACAACAGGAGATTAGGACACAGAATAACACCATACAAAACACAACAGGAGATTAGGACACAGAGTAACACCATACAAAACACAACAGGAGATCAGGACATTGACTGGACACCATATAAAACACAACAGGAGATCAGGACACAGAGTAACACCATACAAAACACAACAGGAGATTAGGACACAGAGTAACACCATACAAAACCCAACAGGATATTAGGACATTGAGTAACACCATACAAAACACAACAGGAGATTAGGACACAGAGTACACCATACAAAGCACAACAGGAGATTAGGACACAGAGTACACCATACAAAACACAACAGGAGTTAGGACACAGAGTACACCATACAAAACACAACAGGAGATTAGCACACTGAATAACACCATACAAAACACAACAGGAGATCAGGACACTGAGTAACACCATACAAAACACAACAGGAGATTAGGACATTGAGTAACACCATACAAAACACAACAGGAGATCAGGACATTGACTGGACACCATATAAAACACAACAGGAGATCAGGACATTGACTGGACACCATATAAAACACAACAGGAGATCAGGACATTGAGTAACACCATACAAAACACAACAGGAGATCAGGACATTGACTGGACACCATATAAAACACAACAGGAGATCAAGACATTGAGTAACACCATATAAACACAACAGGAGATCAGGACATTGACTGGACACCATATAAAACACAACAGGAGATCAAGACATTGAGTAACACCATATAAAACACAACAGGAGATCAGGACATTGAGTAACACCATACAAAACACAACAGGAGATCAGGACACAGAGTAACACCATACAAAACACAACAGGAGATTAGGACACAGAAAAACACCATACAAAACACAACAGGAGATTAGGACACAGAGTAACACCATACAAAACACAACAGGAGATCAGGACTTTGACTGGACACCATATAAAACACAACAGGAGATCAGGACATTGAGTAACACCATATAAAACACAACAGGAGATCAAGACATTGAGTAACACCATATAAAACACAACAGGAGATTAGGACACAGAGTAACACCATACAAAACACAACAGGAGATTAGGACACAGAATAACACCATACAAAACACAACAGGAGATTAGGACATTGAGTAACACCATACAAAACACAACAGGAGATTAGGACACAGAATAACACCATACAAAACACAACAGGAGATCAAGACATTGAGTAACACCATATAAAACACAACAGGAGATTAGGACACAGAGTAACACCATACAAAACACAACAGGAGATTAGGACACAGAATAACACCATACAAAACACAACAGGAGATCAGGACATTGAGTAACACCATATAAAACACAACAGGAGATCAGGACACAGAGTAACACCATATAAAACACAACAGGAGATCAGGACACAGAGTAACACCATATAAAACACAACAGGAGATCAAGACATTGAGTAACACCATATAAAACACAACAGGAGATTAGGACACAGAGTAACACCATACAAAACACAACAGGAGATCAGGACACAGAGTAACACCATATAAAACACAACAGGAGATCAGGACATTGAGTAACACCATATAAAACACAACAGGAGATCAGGACATTGACTGGACACCATACAAAACACAACAGGAGATCAGGACACAGAGTAACACCATATAAAACACAACAGGAGATCAGGACATTGAGTAACACCATATAAAACACAACAGGAGATCAGGACATTGACTGGACACCATACAAAACACAACAGGAGATCAGGACATTGAGTAACACCATACAAAACACAACAGGAGATCAGGACATTGAGTAACACCATATAAAACACAACAGGAGATCAGGACATTGAGTAACACCATACAAAACACAACAGGAGATCAGGACATTGAGTAACACCATACAAAACACAACAGGAGATCAGGACATTGACTGGACACCATACAAAACACAACAGGAGATCAGGACATTGAGTAACACCATATAAAACACAACAGGAGATCAGGACATTGAGTAACACCATACAAAACACAACAGGAGATCAGGACATTGAGTAACACCATACAAAACACAACAGGAGATCAGGACATTGAGTAACACCATATAAAACACAACAGGAGATCAGGACATTGAGTAACACCATACAAAACACAACAGGAGATCAGGACATTGAGTAACACCATACAAAACACAACAGGAGATCAGGACATTGACTGGACACCATACAAAACACAACAGGAGATCAGGACATTGAGTAACACCATATAAAACACAACAGGAGATCAGGACATTGAGTAACACCATACAAAACACAACAGGAGATCAGGACATTGAGTAACACCATACAAAACACAACAGGAGATCAAGACATTGACTGGACACCATGTAGAACTGGTCCTGAATATCAACATTGCTCATACATTACAGTAGCTGACTTCTGTGTAAGTGTGTGGTTTGAGATGTGTACCTGTGTAGGTCTGTAAACTTTCAGACATTCTCAGTCCCTCACTTCCCAACCAGATAAACTCTCACATAACTCCCCTGATCGCTGGCTGGTGTCTGTGTGTCTCTCTCTCTCTCTCTGTGTGTGTGTGTGTGTGTGTGTGTGTGTGTGTGTGTGTGTGTGTGTGTGTGTGTGTGTGTGTGTGTGTGTGTGTGTAGTCAATGTCATACAATTTCTGTATCCATAATAGATTGCAACTGGAATAACCAACAAGTGTTGCTGGATATTGCTTGCAAAAAAGGGACCACCTCCACATCCCAACCAGATAAACTCTTACATAACTCCCCTAATCGCTGGCTGTGTGGCGTTAGTTGAATTCTAATTGGCAAATGAAGGGCTCCACTCTCTCAGCTACCTTGAGCTACAGTCAGAGAGGCCATTTCAAGCATGTTTCTGTTCCTCCCATTCCCTTGGGGATCTGCTGTGCGTGGTTCAAGGTTGAGAAACTCTTAGCAAGCTGGCTTTGTACAGTAGCTAAGGTCCAAATAATTTACCATGTGGTGTGCTGTCACTAAGACTGGGAAGTGTGTGCGTGTGCGTGTGCGCGTGTGTGTGTGCGTGTGTGTGTGTGTGTGAGTGTGTGTGTGTATCAGATGTGTTCTCAATGTCATAGAATCCCAGTATTCTAAAAAGCTTGTAACTAAAAGTTCAAAAGAGTCGTTTTTTATTTGTATTTATTTGTATTCCTTGTTGACAGCCCTGGTCGACAGCCCTGGTCGACAGCCCTGGTTGACTGCCCTTGTTGACAGCCCTGGTCGACAGCCCTGGTTGACTGCCCTTGTTGACAGCCCTGGTCGACAGCCCTGGTTGACAGCCCTGGTCGACAGCCCTGGTCGACAGCCCTGGTTGACTGCCCTTGTTGACAGCCCTGGTCGACAGCCCTGGTTGACTGCCCTTGTTGACAGCCCTGGTCGACAGCCCTGGTTGACAGCCCTGGTCGACAGCCCTGGTTGACAGCCCTGGTTGACTGCCCTTGTTGACAGCCCTGGTCGACAGCCCTGGTTGACTGCCCTTGTTGACAGCCCTGGTCGACAGCCCTGGTTGACTGCCCTTGTTGACAGCCCTGGTCGACAGCCCTGGTTGACTGCCCTTGTTGACAGCCCTGGTCGACAGCCCTGGTTGACTGCCCTTGTTGACAGCCCTGGTCGACAGCCCTGGTCGACAGCCCTGGTCGACAGCCCTGGTTGACAGCCCTGGTTGACTGCCCTTGTTGACAGCCCTGGTCGACAGCCCTGGTTGACAGCCCTTGTTGACAGCCCTGGTTGACAGCCCTGGTTGACAGCCCTGGTTGACAGCCCTGGTCGACAGCCCTGGTTGACAGCCCTGGTTGACAGCCCTGGTTGACAGCCCTGGTCGACAGCCCTGGTGGACAGCCCTGGTCTACAGCCCTGGTTGAAAGTTACACCCGCAATTACGTCTGCTAAATATGTGTATGCGGCCAATATCATTTGATTTGATTTGATTTTTGGTTGACAGCCCTGGTTGACAGCCCTGGTTATTAACAGCCCTGCTTATTAACAGCCCTGGTTGACAGCCCTGGTTATTAATAGCCCTGGTTGACAGCCCTGGTTATTAACAGCCCTGGTTGACAGCCCTGGTTATTAACAGCCCTGGTTATTAACATCCCTGGTTGACAGCCCTGGTTGACAGCCCTGGTTATTAACAGCCCTGGTCGACAGCCCTGGTTATTAACAGCCCTGGTCGACAGCCCTGGTTATTAACAGCCCTGGTTGACAGCCCTGGTTATTAACAGCCCTGGTTGACAGCCCTGGTTGACAGCCCTGGTTATTAACAGCCCTGGTTGACAGCCCTGGTTATTAACAGCCCTGGTTGACAGCCCTGGTTGACAGCCCTGGTTATTAACAGCCCTGGTCGACAGCCCTGGTTGACAGCCCTGGTCGACAGCCCTGGTTGACAGCCCTGGTTATTAACAGCCCTGGTTGACAGCCCTGGTTATTAACAGCCCTGGTTGACAGCCCTGGCTGACAGACCTGGTTATTAACAGCCCTGGTTATTAACAGCCCTGGTTATTAATAGCCCTGGTTGACAGCCCTGGTTATTAACAGCCCTGGTTGACAGCCCTGGTTATTAACAGCCCTGGTTATTAACAGCCCTGGTTGACAGCCCTGGTTATTAACAGCCCTGGTTGAGAGCCCTGGTTATTAACAGCCCTGGTTGACAGCCCTGGTTGACAGCCCTGGTTATTAACAGCCCTGGTTGACAGCCCTGGTTGAGAGCCCTGGTTATTAACAGCCCTGGTTGACAGCCCTGGTTATTAACATCCCTGGTTGACAGCCCTGGATGACAGCCCTGGTTGACAGCCCTGGTAGACAGCCCTGGTAGACAGCCCTGGTAGACAGCCCTGGTTGAGCTTCAATAACCGAGTCAATGACTGAGTCGGTAGCACAGCACACTACAACAGACTTTTAAAGCTAATTTAAACTTGAAGAGACATGAAGTCGAGGAAAATGCCTTTAAAAGCTGCACAGATGTATAGTGCTTTGCCCTATAGCGCACCTTGGATTGAATGCCGGCCCTCATCTCTTCATGACAATGCACATTCACTCCTTCTGTGCTAATGGATGTCTGCCTTGCACTGATCTCTACAGTCAGTGGATGGGCTACAAGAACGGAATGTATAGACGCTGATCTCTACAGTCAGTGGATGAAGATGCTGAGAAGATCTGTGATCATTGATCAGATGCAGTGTGATTAACGGTGCGCCCACCCCCATCTTCCTTTAAAGAACATTTAGACCACAGAGTAACAGGAAGAAGCCTGCTTTAGGTCAACTGGCTGCAGGGAAGGTCTGCTACCAAGAGGCCCCTCCACTTCACTCTCCTGCTCAAAACGTGTGGGCTGCATTGAAGTGGAGCGCCGGAGCATGAGTTTGGCACGCTCGACTACCCCGGGGTCAACTCCGCTTTCTCTTTCCATTCTCATCAGTTAGTAACTTGGGAAAAAATCAGTTATGACACTAGCAGACAGATTAGTCTATCAAATAACTTGACTTGCATCATTTCCCGTCAGTTATGAAACTAGCAGACAGACTAAACTATCAAATAACAGGACTTGCATCATTTCCCGTCAGTTATGAAACTAGCAGACAGACGAAACTATCAAATAACAGGACTTGCATCATTTCTGATCCTTTTAAATTCTGACTACCCCTTCCTCTGGTGGAAACATAAAAACTACAATTATATATATGCATGTATGTATGTATGTATGTATGTATGTATGTATGTATGTGTGTATGTGTGTATGTATGTATGTATGTATGTATGTATGTATGTATGTATGTATGTATGTATGTATATATATATATATATATATATATATATATATGTGTGCTAATGGATACACACTTATTGTACAAAACATCAGGAATACCTTCCTGAATTCATCAATTCATCGGGGTATGGACTCTACAATGTTGTGTTGAAGTGTTCCACATGGATGCTGGCCCATGTTGATTCCAATGCTTCCCAAGTTGGCTGGATGTCCTTTGGGTGGTGGACCATTCTTGATACACAGGAAACTGATGAACATGGAAAAACCCAGCAGCGTTGCAGTTCTTGACACACTCAAACCGGCGCGCCTTGGCACCTACTGCCAAACCTCGTTCAAAGGCACTTTAATATTTTTTCTTACCCGTTCACCTTCTGAATGGCACATATACACACAATCCATGTCTCAAATATCTCAAGGCTTAAAAATCCTTCTTTAACATGATACCTCCCCTTCATCTAAATGGATTGAAGTGGATTTAACAAGTGAAATCAATAAGGGATCATAGCTTTCACCTGGATTCACCTGGTCAGTCTCTGTCCTGGAAAGAGCAGGTGTTCTTAATGTTTTGTACACTCAGTGTAGATCTCTCTCTGTTCAATGACACGTACCCTTCCATTTCTTCACCAGTTGTCTGGGACAGCGATGTTGTTTTGGCAAGTTCTCTGCATTTGAGGCTTACTAGGAAGTTTAAGCTGGTCTGAGAGATCCCTGATGTGTTTATCAAGCTCAGACTCCGTGTCATCAGATAATACCTTGTGTTCCTCTGCTACTCTATCATAGCCTCTCGTTATCAAGCTCAAACTCCATGTCATCGGATACAGGAGTTTGGGGCGGAAGGCGGCCTAGTGGTTAGAGCACAGGGCCAGTAACAGAAAAGTTGCTGGAAAAAATCCTGAGCTGACAAGTTAAAACTGTTGTTCTGCCCCTGAACAAGGCCGTTAGCCCACTGTTCCTCTGCCAGTCTATCATAGCCCCTCTTTACCAAGCCCAGACCTGGTCTTCCTCTGCCAATCTATCATAGCCCCTCTTTACCAAGCTCAGACCTTGTCTTCCTCTGCCAGTCTATCATATCCCCTCTTTACCAAGCTCAGACCTTGTCTTCCTCTGCTGATCTATCATAGCCTCTATCATAGCCTCTCTTTACCAAGCCCAGACCCTGCTGATCTATCATATCCCCTCTTTACCAAGCTCAGACCTTGTGTTCCTCTGCAAATCTATCATAGCCTCTTTCATATCCCCTCTTTACCAAGCCCAGACGTGTTCCTCTGCTAATCTATCATAGCCTCTCTTTACCAAGCCCAGACGTGTTCCTCTGCTAATCTATCATAGCCTCTCTTTACCAAGCCCAGACACTGCTGATCTATCATATCCCCTCTTTACCAAGCCCAGACGTGTTCCTCTGCTAATCTATCATAGCCTCTCTTCGCACAGGTACATGTTCATTACGTTTTTTTGTCAATGTGCTGAAACAATAAAACATGCACTATATTGAGTTCATATGCATGACACATTGCAAAAATACTATGCGCAAAACGGACTAAATATAATCATAATTTGTATGGGCTATTGTGGCCATTGGCTCAACTTACCCCAAGGCAACTATTACTAGCCCACACAGGAGGAACTTTCATGCTCGGTTTAGGGCCCTATATTGTAGCTTATAGAGACCCCAACTGATGTATAAAACCATGTTAAAACTCTCTATTTTGGTTTAGATACAAGCATCATGAAACCTTTGTTTTTTGGAACTAATTTTCTTTCTCTACGTTGTTTCGTTCTTCACAGACTCCATGAAATGATGACCTCTACCTAATTATATGGTCACATGATTCATTTTGTGTGCGGTTTCTTAGAAACATGGGTTGGCTCAACCATAACCCCTTGCATACAGCGGGGGGAAAAAAGTATTTAGTCAGCCACCAATTGTGCAAGTTCTTCCACTTAAAAAGACGAGAGAGGCCTGTAATTTTCATCATAGGTACACTTCAACTATGACAGACAAAATGAGAAAAAAATCCAGAAAATCACATTGTAGGATTTTTAATGAATTTATTTGCAAGTTATGGTGGAAAATAAGTATTTGGTCAATAACAAAAGTTTATCTCAATACTTCGTTATATGGCCCTTTGTTGGCAATGACAGAGGTCAAACGTTTTCTGTAAGTCTTCACAAGGTTTTCACACACTGTTGCTGGTATTTTGGCCCATTCCTCCATGCAGATCTCCTCTAAAGCAGTGATGTTTTGGGGCTGTTGCTGGGCAACACTGTTGCTGTTACACTGTTACCATTTGACATTTCCTTTTCCAACACATCCTTCTGTTTTACTGCGATGTCTTACAAGGGTCTTGAACCTCTCTATTTGGACCATTGCTACTGAGATTGGCCTAAAAATAAATAATTTACCAAATAATATAATTATATTTGATTAATGGTGTTTTTTTTAAGATCTCCTAACAGTACTGTTTTGTAGGTACATCTGAACACAGACATGACGGAACAACCAGAGTGGAGTCTTAGCCTGGACCAGGCTGGTCTTATCATGCTAGATTTGGTGGAGTCTTAGCCTGGACCAGGCTGGTCTTATCATGCTAGATTTGGTCGAAGAAAAGCAGCCAACAAGTGGAAAGCATATGTGGAAAGTCCTTCAAGACTTTTGGAAAAGCATTCCAGGTGAAGCTGGTTGAGAGAATGGTAAGCGTGTGCAAAGCTGTCATGACGGCAAAGGGTGGCTATTTGAAGAATCTCAAATATAAAATATATTTGTTTAACACTTTTTTGGTTACTACATTATTCCATATGTGGTATTTCATAGATTTGATGTCTTCGCTATTATTCTACAGCGTAGAAAATAGTGAAAATAAAGAAAAACCCTTGAATGAGTAGGAGTTCTAAAACTTTTGACCGGTAGTGTACTTTTGTGAAACAACTATACATTTACCAAGTTTTTCCACAAAGAAAATGTGTTGCCTGAAGCTACAATTTCTAGCTTTATTATAAAAGTCCCACGTGAAACTGTACATGGAATAAAAGACAGCTATAACTGCACCATCTCCATGACCGTCACTTCCCCTTTAACAGCTTTATGAATTGTCAAGGCCCATTTCACAGAGCCATTGATGATCCAACTCGTCATTTTAACAACTGCTCCATGTCCAAAAACAACAAGGGAAAGGGGACGGGGTGGAGAATGGAGATATCAAACTGAAATAAACACGTCAACACGAGGCCTTTATTTGTGTTGTTGTTGGGGCGGTTACAGGTACATTGTTGACTTCAATGTTTACGTTTAAGCTGCCACTCAAAATAAACAACAGTAAGCAACAAGTACAGAGTTGAAGTGATATTAACTTTAATATAAACAAAAAAAAGAAGTAGGTCTCCACCCTGAACATCCCATCTCATTCCCCCAACCCCACCCAGCCAACATGTCTCCACCCCGAACATCCCATCTCATTCCCCCAACCCCACCCAGCCAACATGTCTCCACCCCCAACATCCCATCTCATTCCCCCAACCCCACCCAGCCAACATGTCTCCACCCCCAACATCCTATCTCATTCCCCCAACCCCACCCAACCAACATGTCTCCACCCCGAACATCCTATCTCATTCCCTCAACCCCACCCAGCCAACATGTCTCCACCCCCAACATCCCATCTCATTCCCCCAACCCCACCCAGCCAACATGTCTCCACCCCGAACATCCCATCTCATTCCCCCAACCCCACCCAGCCAACATGTCTCCACCCCGAACATCCCATCTCATTCCCCCAACCCCACCCAGCCAACATGTCTCCACCCCGAACATCCCATCTCATTCCCCCAACCCCACCCAGCCAACATGTCTCCACCCCGAACATCCCATCTCATTCCCCCAACCCCACCCAACCAACATGTCTCCACCCCCAACATCCCATCTCATTCCCCCAACCCCACCCAGCCAACATGTCTCCACCCCCAACATCCTATCTCATTCCCCCAACCCCACCCAGCCAACATGTCTCCACCCCGAACATCCCATCTCATTCCCCCAACCCCACCCAGCCAACATGTCTCCACCCCCAACATCCCATCTCATTCCCCCAACCCCACCCAGCCAACATGTCTCCACCCCCAACATCCCATCTCATTCCCCCAACCCCACCCAGCCAACATGTCTCCACCCCGAACATCCCATCTCATTCCCCCAACCCCACCCAGCCAACATGTCTCCACCCCCAACATCCCATCTCATTCCCCCAACCCCACCCAGCCAACATGTCTCCACCCCCAACATCCTATCTCATTCCCCCAACCCCACCCAACCAACATGTCTCCACCCCCAACATCCTATCTCATTCCCCCAACCCCACCCAACCAACATGTCTCCACCCCCAACATCCTATCTCATTCCCCCAACCCCACCCAACCAACATGTCTCCACCCCCAACATCCCATCTCATTCCCCCAACCCCACCCAACCAACATGTCTCCACCCCCAACATCCCATCTCATTCCCCCAACCCCACCCAGCCAACATGTCTCCACCCCGAACATCCCATCTCATTCCCCCAACCCCACCCAACCAACATGTCTCCACCCCCAACATCCTATCTCATTCCCCCAACCCCACCCAACCAACATGTCTCCACCCCCAACATCCTATCTCATTCCCCCAACCCCACCCAGCCAACATGTCTCCACCCCCAACATCCTATCTCATTCCCCCAACCCCACCCAACCAACATGTCTCCACCCCCAACATCCTATCTCATTCCCCCAACCCCACCCAACCAACATGTCTCCACCCCCAACATCCCATCTCATTCCCCCAACCCCACCCAACCAACATGTCTCCACCCCCAACATCCCATCTCATTCCCCCAACCCCACCCAACCAACATGTCTCCACCCCCAGCATCCTATCTCATTCCCCCAACCCCACCCAACCAACATGTCTCCACCCCCAACATCCTATCTCATTCCCCAACCCCACCCAGCCAACATGTCTCCACCCCCAACATCCTATCTCATTCCCCCAACCCCACCCAGCCAACATGTCTCCACCCCCAACATCCTATCTCATTCCCCCAACCCCACCCAGCCAACATGTCTCCACCCCCAACATCCTATCTCATTCCCCCAACCCCACCCAGCCAACATGTCTCCACCCCGAACCTCCCATCTCATTCCCCCAACCCCACCCAACCAACATGTCTCCACCCCGAACATCCCATCTCATTCCCCCAACCCCACCCAACCAACATGTCTCCACCCCCAACATCCTATCTCATTCCCCCAACCCCACCCAACCAACATGTCTCCACCCCCAACATCCTATCTCATTCCCCCAACCCCACCCAGCCAACATGTCTCCACCCCGAACATCCCATCTCATTCCCCCAACGCCACCCAGCCAACATGTCTCCACCCTGAACATCCCATCTCATTCCCCCAACCCCACCCAACCAACATGTCTCCACCCCCAACATCCTATCTCATTCCCCCAACCCCACCCAGCCAACATGTCTCCACCCCGAACATCCTATCTCATTCCCCCAACCCCACCCAGCCAACATGTCTCCACCCCCAACATCCCATCTCATTCCCCCAACCCCACCCAGCCAACATGTCTCCACCCCGAACATCCCATCTCATTCCCCCAACCCCACCCAGCCAACATGTCTCCACCCCGAACATCCCATCTCATTCCCTCAACCCCACCCAGCCAACATGTCTCCACCCCGAACATCCCATCTCATTCCCCCAACCCCACCCAGCCAACATGTCTCCACCCTGAACATCCCATCTCATTCCCCCAACCCCACCCAACCAACATGTCTCCACTCTGAACATCCCATCTCATTCCCCCAACCCCACCCAGCCAACATGTCTCCACCCTGAACATCCCATCTCATTCCCCCAACCCCACCCAACCAACATGTCTCCACCCCCAACATCCCATCTCATTCCCCCAACCCCACCCAACCAACATGTCTCCACCCTGAACATCCCATCTCATTCCCCCAACCCCACCCAGCCAACATGTCTCCACCCTGAACATCCCATCTCATTCCCCCAACCCCACCCAACCAACATGTCTCCACCCTGAACATCCCATCTCATTCCCCCAACCCAGCCCAACCAACATGTCTCCACCCCGAACATCCCATCTCATTCCCCCAACCCCACCCAGCCAACATGTCTCCACCCTGAACATCCCATCTCATTCCCCCAACCAACATGTCTCCACCCCCAACATCCCATCTCATTCCCCCAACCCCACCCAGCCAACATGTCTCCACCCCCAACATCCCATCTCATTCCCCCAACCCCACCCAACCAACATGTCTCCACCCCCAACATCCCATCTCATTCCCCCAACCCCACCCAACCAACATGTCTCCACCCCCAACATCCCATATCATTCCCCCAACCCCACCCAACCAACATGTCTCCACCCCCAACATCCCATCCCATTCCCCCAACCCCACCCAACCAGCATGTCTCCACACCTAACATCCCATCTCATTCCCCCAACCCCACCCAACCAACATGTCTCCACCCCCAACATCCCATATCATTCCCCCAACCCCACCCAACCAACATGTCTCCACCCCCAAAATCCCATCCCATTCCCCCAACCCCACCCAACCAGCATGTCTCCCCCCCAACATCCCATCTCATTCCCCGAACCCCACCCAGCCAACATGTCTCCACCCCCAACATCCCATCTCATTCCCCCAACCCCACCCAACCAACATGTCTCCACCCCAAACATCCCATCTCATTCCCCCAACCCCACCCAGACAACATGTCTCCATCCCCAACATCCCATCCCATTCCCCCAACCCCACCCAACCAGCATGTCTCCACACCTAACATCCCATCACATTCCCCCAACCCCACCCAACCAACATGTCTCCACCCCAACATCCCATCCCATTCCCCGAACCCCACCCAGCCAACATGTCTCCACACCCAACATCCCATCCCATTCCCCCAACCCCACCCAACCAACATGTCTCCCCCCCCCCAACATCCCATGTCATTCCCCCAACCCCACCCAACCAACATGTCTCCCCCCCAACATCCCATCTCATTCCCCCAACCCCACCCAGCCAACATGTCTACACCCCCAACCTCCCATCTCATTCCCCCAACCCCACCCAGCCAACATGTCTACACCCCCAACCTCCCATCTCATTCCCCCAACCCCACCCAGCCAACGTCTCCACCACAAATATCCCATCTCATTCTCCCAACCCCACCCAGCCAACATGTCTCCACCCTCAATCTCCCATCTCATCCCATTCCCCCAACCCCACCCAGCCAACATGTCTCCACCCCCAACCTCCCATCTCATTCCCCCAACCCCACCCAGCCAACATGTCTCCACCCCCAACCTCACATCCCATTCCCCCAACCCCACCCAGCCAACATGTCTACCTCCCCAACCTCCCATCTCATTCCCCCAACCCCACCCAGCCAACGTGTCTCCACCACAAGCATCCCATCTCATTCCCCCAACCCCACCCAGCCAACATGTCTCCACCCCCAACCTCACATCCCATTCCCCCAACCCCACCCAGCCAACATGTCTCCACCCCCAACCTCACATCTCATCCCATTCCCCCAACCCCACCCAGCCAACATGTCTCCACCCCCAACCTCACATCCCATTCCCCCAAACCCACCCAACCAACATCAAAGCAGCAATTGTCTCTGATAATTTGAAAGATTCAAGGAGCTATCATCGTTAAGTGACATAATAGTTGCAAAGCATTAAATATTCATGCACTTCTAAATGAATTTTTTTACTTTTCCCCAGACGCATTCAACTGTAGGGCACTCCCACATCATATGGAGGAATGTGCCTACCTGATTTAGAGGACACAGTGAACAGTTGGGGGTCAACTTCATCATGTAACATTTCCTTGGTGTTAAATACAGTCTGTGAACAATCTTAAAATGTGTAAATTGATAGTTTGGATTATGGGATGCCAATGTCATATTTTTTCATATTCTGTTCCAGTTAATGGTTGATCCAATTCAATTTGATCTGTGAACAATATTTTTTTCAATGGCTAACTCAGAATATGAGCCTTCCAAAAGTGTTTTATATAATAAAGAGATCAGACCTTTCGGGAGCACCAGATAATTTATTTATAAATCCAATCATTGGATGGTTCAGTAGTTGGGTTTACCAAGGGACTCCAGAGGCCAGTATAGATGACTTTAGTTGTAAACATAGAAAAAAGATATGTCCTGGTAACGTGTCTTTCAAATTTTGGAATGTTCTCCAACCATTACTGTCCATGATAATCGGCAAGAGTACGGATTCCACATTTGGACCATTGGGGGGGGGGGGGGGGGGGGGGGGGGGGTGTGTGTAAAATGTCGCCCTTCAGATCGCAAGTCATTATTGTGAAATATTGGTGTATGGGCGTGCCAGTTTGATTCCCAGTTACATTGTTTTTCAATTTTGCACCAAAAAATTAATTGTGTGAGCAATAATAGGACCCAAAGCATAGTTTACATTGTTAAGGGATCAGTGAAGACCACCTCATCCAGGGCAATAGCAGCCACCATATTTCTCTCTATAGTCAGGCCAGGAGGCAGAGAAATCATGTCTAAATCAATTGAGGATGAGGCAAAATACTAGTGCCTGAAAATACAATAAAAAAATTGGTATTGATAGTCCTCCTACGTCTTTCCGTCTTTGAAAGATTGTTAATTTTATCCGAGTTCGTTTACCTTACCACATACATTTTGAAACGCCATTATGAATTGTATCCCAATAGCCAGAAGGAGTCGTGGGAAGCATTAAACTACAGAAATTAAGCCGTGGCAATATTTTCACTTCGACAATAGATATTCTGCCGGTGAAAGCAACTGGGATATTTTCCCATCTACTGAGATCGGACCTAATTTCTTTGAGCTTTCTGTTAAAGTTTCTGGCAATGGTTTTATCTAAGTAAGGAAATATGTCTACTCCCAAATATTTAAAATGTTAAATTATTGGGATTCCATAAGTAGACATGGAGTCCTCCATCGGGTTCCATAAGTAGAGATGGAGCCCTCCATCAGGGTCTTGAGAGAATGTAGGTGTAACGATTGTCGTCGGGAGAAGGAGAAGAGGACCAAAGAGCAGCGTGATACGTATTCATAATGATTTTAATAAAGATGAATACTGGAACAAAAACATCAAACGAACAGTTCCGCAAGGTGTAACAAAAACACTAAACAGAAAATAACTACCCACAAACACCAGGTGGGAACAGGCTACCTAAGTATGCTTCTCAATCAGAGACAACGATTGCCAGCTGCCTCTGATTGAGAACCATACCAGGCCAAACACATAGAAATAGAAAACATACAACACAAAACAGAATGCCCACCCCAACTCACGCCCTGACCAACCTAAAATAGAGACATAAAGAAGGTCAGGAAGTGACAGTAGGGCTGCGTTGGTTAGATCATTTAAAAAAAAAATGAATGATGAAGCTGAATTTATCTATGATCGTCAATGCATTTGGGAGCGATTGAGATAAAAAATCGTCAGCGTACAACGAGATGAAACAATCAGTAGATTTTTGCGGAATTTCTGTTATTTCCTTATATTGACAATTTGCCTGTTCCAGGGGTTCCATGGAGAATGAGATAAGCAAAGGTGAAATTGGATCGCCTTGTCTGCTGCTTGTAGTGATTCTGAACAGAGCAGAGAAGATATTGCCTGTTATATCTAGGGCTGAGGGATTGGCATAGCATTTTAATCATATTAATGAAATTGGAGCCAATTCCCATACGTTCCAAGACCAGACCAAAGATATGACAATTCAAGTCTATCAAAAGCTTTTTCTGCATCGAGAGATATACAGCCCAAGGAGCTGTTGTTTCTGATGAAACATTTAAGATATGTTATAGCCGACAGAGGTTATCCGAGAATAAGATTTTTTAACAAACCTGCTTTGGTCCATGTGGACTAACTTGGGTATGTAAGTCTCGAGATGACAACATTTTGGAAAACATTTTAATAAATGTGTTTGTCAAAGATAGGGGGCGATAGTGAGAACACTGGGTGGCATCCATCTTTTTTTTAAATTCACATCTTTTCCAAATGAACCTTTGTGAACGGCTATGTTAATCATTTCTAGCAATAGTGCACCTAATTGACTTGATTTTATTTTATCATCCTATCCAATGCCCTTTTGAGTTCATTAAGAGAGATTTGGGCTCCGAGTGAGGTGGCTTCCTCTGTTGAAAGTACAGACATAGTCTGGCTTGGTGTGGATTTACAATCAGAGGTATACAGTTCTTTATAGAAGCAGGATAATTGGTGTTCTGATAGTAATTCCCCCTGTTTCAGATTCAATAGTTGTATAAATCCCCAACTTCGGAGTGATTTCTCCACACGTCTCTATTGAAAACGAGGGAGCGTAAAAAATACGCTTGGTTGGAGGTTTAACGATAAGTACAGGGGAATTAACAATGGTGGACTAGCTTGTCTGTGACCTGTCGCCGCATTGGTCGTGGTCGCTGGGAGCGCCGAAGGGGGTTCTGGAGGGGATTGTGGGATTGGGTGAGCTCTGTGTTTCAGTGTGGCGCAAGGGCCCTTTCCTCCACTCGTCCCCGTTGACCCCCATCCAACAAATGTACTGTCAGTAAATACACCAGATGGCAGGGGTCACACAGAACAGGTCACACAACAACAAAAAAATGAAGTCCTGGAGGAGTTGTCTGAATCGGACATGCTGGTTGGGTGGGGTTGGGGGAATGAGATGGGATGTTGGTGGTAGAAGTGGAATAGCAGTTATGCTTCTTTACGGTCGTTTGAGTTTTATTTCCACCTCTCGCCATGTCATTGCTCGTTACGAGTTTCTGGTTGCTGATTGGTGGGCTTGCCTCAAAACTGGCTGGTCAGAAAGAAAGCCACAACAAAGATGGTACGGGCAACTTCCAGCCGCTTGACAAAAGTGCACTGTGCTCAGTAATTGTTGTTTAATTGTCAGTGAAATGTTGCTATCTGGATGACAAGTGACAATAGACGTTAGGAGGACTGCTGCTTATTCCACTCAGTTCAATGTGTTTCCTCTACATCTAACTCACCAAGGTGCTTGTCAAACTGAGTTGAATAATTGCAACTTTACCACAGACACATTATGGCTTTCAACCAACCCGTCTCGTTGTGGTCAAAATTGCAGTCAGAAAATGGGACCACAGCCATTCAACATCTGGTAAGGTTATGAGCAACCTACCTCACAGGAAGTCAGATTGCTTTTTGACTGCCCATTCGGCTGTTGTGATCTGTGCCATGATCCCGTAGATATTGTCTCCTTACTCCATGCTGCCGTGTTCTTTTGAAGACTGTTGTGTCTATATTTCTACAGAGGACTAAAGAACCTGACAGAATCTCAAGCTGCTCGTTGAACAGAAAAGCAGAGCTTGCATGAGTCTCTCAGCTCAAAGCCATGGAAATTGCAGAGCAGTCATGTACAGATTGCAGAGCAGTCATTTTGGGCTCCCGAGTGGCGCATCGGTCTAAGGCACTGCGTCTCAGTGCTAGAGGTGTCACTACAGACCCTGGTTTGATTCTAGGCTGTATCACAAGCGGCCGTGTTTGCGAGTCCCATAGGGCGGTGCACAATTGACCCAGCGTCGTCCGGGTTAGGGGAGGATTTGGCCAGGGTAGGCCATCATTGTAAATAAGAATTTATTCTTAACTGACTTGCCTAGTTAAATAAAGGTTCAATATAAATCAACATCAAGATAGAAGATCTTGGTTCTTTCTCTCACTCCTCTCTTGCTGTACAAGAGCTGCTTTCTTACTCTCCCTCCCTCTTTCCCTCTCTCCACTCTACCCATCTCGCTTTATCAAGGCAGGGAGACCCTCCTGGGAGGCTCTGATCTCCTGTGCACTTCCTGAAGAATTAATGACTTCTAATGTACCAGTTAATGCAGAAAAGGCAGAACATCCATCAAAACTGACAATTTAATGGCGCTTTCATAGATGGGGCACTCATGTCTTTTTTTACTCTCCTTCACCAATTTCACCCCCAATTTTTGTTCTCTCTCTCATGCGTGCTCTGTTACAAAAGCATATTGTTAGCCTCTTTTGACTTGAAGGAGAATGTTCTCAGAATGTTTTGGAGGATTGTTTTGGTAGGAAGGAACTACTTTGTGACGTAAAAAAAAACCAGACTGTACTGTACATTGTTTTGGCTCGTGATGAAGGGCATTGAGCTCTAAACCCTATTCTGTGTACGTGAGAGAAATATGTCAATATTCATGTTGTTGAAAGTAACAGCAGTTCACAGATAGTGCTGATGTCCTGTTAGGATCACATAGCAGTGGTCTAATGACATCGACTGCCTTTGCAGGTATTAGCTGACTTCTACGTATTTCTATATCTTTCTCTAAGGTGTTCTATCTTTTCATGTACCACAATATATTCTGTGAGTTTGCACAGAGAAACAACCAGTACATCACTGGGGCCAAGCTTCCTGCCATCCAGGACCTCTATACCAGGCGGTGTCAGAGGAAGGCCCTAAAGATTGTCAAAGACTCCAGCCACGCTAGTCATGGACGGCAATCGGTACAGGAGCGCCAAGTCTAGGTCCAAAAGACTTCTTAACAGCTTCTACCCCACAAGCCGTAAGACTCCTGAACAGGTCATCAAAGGGCTACCCAGACCCCTCTTTTACGCTGCTGCTACTCTCTGTTTATTATCTATGCATAGTCACTTTAACTATACATATTACCTCAATTAGCCCGACTAATCGGTGCCCGCGCACATTGGCTACCCAGACTATTTGCATTGTGTCCCCCCACCCCTCAACCCCTCTTTTACGCTGCTGCTACTCTCTGTTTATTATCTATGCATAGTCACTTTAACTATACCTACATGTACATACTACCTCAATTGCCTCGTCTGGCTGGTGCCCCCGCGCATTGACACAGCCTCGCTATTGTTATTTTACTGCTGCCGTTGAATTATTTATTACTTTTTTATCTTCTATTTGTAACTTTTTTTTCTTATCTATTTTTTAAATATTTTTTAAAAACTTCTTAAAGCATTTTTGGTTGGTGAGGGCTTGTAAGTAAGCATTTCACTGTGAGGTCTACTACACCTGTTGTATTCAGCATTTCACTGTGAGGTCTACTACACCTGTTGTATTCAGCCTTTCACTGTGAGGTCTACACCTGTTATACACCTGTTATACACCTGTTGTATTCAGCCTTTCACTGTGAGGTCTACACCTGTTATACACCTGTTATACACCTGTTGTATTCAGCATTTCACTGTGAGGTCTACACCTGTTATACACCTGTTATACACCTGTTGTATTCAGCATTTCCCTGTGAGGTCTACACCTGTTATACACCTGTTCTACACCTGTTGTATTCAGTATTTCACTGTGAGGTCTACACCTGTTATACACCTGTTGTATTCAGCATTTCACTGTGAGGTCTACACCTGTTATACACCTGTTTGTTGTATTAGGCATTTCACTGTGAGGTCTGCACCTGTTATACACCTGTTATACACCTGTTGTATTCAGCATTTCACTGTGAGGTCTACATCTGTTATACACCTGTTATATTCAGCATTTCACTGTGAGGTCTACACCTGTTATACACCTGTTGTATTCAGCATTTCACTGTGAGGTCTACATCTGTTATACACCTGTTATATTCAGCATTTCACTGTGAGGTCTACACCTGTTATACACCTGTTGTATTCAGCATTTCACTGTGAGGTCTACATCTGTTATACACCTGTTATATTCAGCATTTCACTGTGAGGTGTACACCTGTTATACACCTGTTGTATTCAGCATTTCACTGTGAGGTGTACACCTGTTATACACCTGTTGTATTCAGCATTTCACTGTGAGGTCTACACCTGTTATACACCTGTTGTATTCAGCATTTCACTGTGGGGTCTACACCTGTTATACACCTGTTGTATTCAGCATTTCACTGTGGGGTCTACACCTGTTATACACCTGTTGTATTCAGCATTTCACTGTGAGGTCTACATCTGTTATACACCTGTTATATTCAGCATTTCACTGTGAGGTCTACACCTGTTATACACCTGTTGTATTCAGCATTTCACTGTGAGGTCTACATCTGTTATACACCTGTTGTATTCAGCATTTCACTGTGAGGTGTACACCTGTTATACACCTGTTGTATTCAGCATTTCACTGTGAGGTCTACATCTGTTATACACCTGTTGTATTCAGCATTTCACTGTGAGGTGTACACCTGTTATACACCTGTTGTATTCAGCATTTCACTGTGGGGTCTACACCTGTTATACACCTGTTGTATTCAGCATTTCACTGTGGGGTCTACATCTGTTATACACCTGTTGTATTCAGCATTTCACTGTGAGGTCTACATCTGTTATACACCTGTTATATTCAGCATTTCACTGTGAGGTCTACATCTGTTATACACCTGTTGTATTCAGCATTTCACTGTGAGGTCTACACCTGTTATACACCTGTTGTATTAGGCATTTCACTGTGAGGTCTACATCTGTTATACACCTGTTGTATTCAGCATTTCACTGTGAGGTCTACACCTGTTATACACCTGTTATATTCAGCATTTCACTGTGAGGTCTACACCTGTTATACACCTGTTGTATTCAGCATTTCACTGTGAGGTCTGCACCTGTTATACACCTGTTATATTCAGCATTTCTTTGTGAGGTCTACACCTGTTATACACCTGTTGTATTCAGCATTTCACTGTGAGGTCTACACCTGTTATACACCTGTTGTATTCAGCATTTCACTGTGAGGTCTACACCTGTTATACACCTGTTGTATTCAGCATTTCACTGTGAGGTCTACACCTGTTATACACCTGTTGTATTCAGCATTTCACTGTGAGGTCTACACCTGTTATACACCTGTTGTATTCAGCATTTCACTGTGAGGTCTACACCTGTTATACACCTGTTGTATTCAGCATTTCACTGTGAGGTCTACACCTGTTATACACCTGTTATACACCTGTTATACACCTGTTATACACCTGTTATACACCTGTTATACACCTGTTATATTCAGCATTTCACTGTGAGGTCTACACCTGTTATACACCTGTTATACACCTGTTATACACCTGTTATACACCTGTTATACACCTGTTATACACCTGTTATATTCAGCATTTCACTGTGAGGTCTACACCTGTTATACACCTGTTATACACCTGTTATACACCTGTTATATTCAGCATTTCACTGTGAGGTCTACACCTGTTATACACCTGTTATATTCAGCATTTCACTGTGAGGTCTACACCTGTTATACACCTGTTATACACCTGTTATACACCTGTGGTATTCGAATATATGCTTTGATGCATCATCATTCCACAGAGACTAAATCTCCTTATTGGGTCAATTTCAATTCAGAAAATATAACATAAAATATATTATATTCAAGTATACTGATATTCATAAATCTATTCTTGTTTCATATAAAACCAAACAGCCTAACTATGTAAAATGACGTAAATTAAATACCTTTTGTTCTACACACCCGACGTTAACGTTAGATTCTATTGTGAGGCACATTATGACCAGGCAAAAAAACAGGACACCTTAACCACACACTAGAAACAATGCAGTTAAGATCCACACAAAGGATAAGAGACAAAAAAGAAAGCACTGATGCCTTATGGGTCTTCTCTATCTGGGCAGAAATGGACTGGCCATAGGGCAGTTCTGGAATATATCGGATGGACCAGTGGGCCTGTCTAAATGTGGGTAGTGGTGCAGAATGATCGTTATTAAATAGAGGGGCAATATTTCCTGGAATAGATCACTGGGGGAGATAATGTTGTTTTTAACTGATGTTTGGCTGTGTGTACTTTAGTGGGTTGTTGGGTGGGTGTTTGGTTGTGTTTGGTGTGTGTGTGTTTGGCGTGTGTGTGTGTGTGGGGGGGGGGCGGTTGTGTTTGGTTGTGTGTGTGTGTTTGTGGGGGGGGGGGTTTGGTTGTGTCTGGTTGTGTGTGTGTGTTTGTGGGGGGGGGGTTTGGTTGTGTCTGGTTGTGTGTGTGTGTGTGTGTGTGTGTGTGTGTGTGTGTGTGTGTGTGTGTGTGTGTGTGTGTGTGTGTGTGTGTGTGTGTGTGTGTGTGTGTGTGTGTGTATGTGTGTGTGTGTGTGTGTGTGTGGAGGTTTGGTTGTGTTGTGTGTGTGTGTGTGTGTGTGTGTGTGTGTGTGTGTGTGTGTGTGTGTGTGTGTGTGTGTGGAGGTTTGGTTGTGTGTGTGTGTGTGTGTGTGTGTGTGTGTGTGTGTGTGTGTGTGTGTACTTGCAGGTGCGAGGATGTGAATGTACTCAACAACAACCACTGTTCCCACCCAGCGACACACACACACACACACACACACACGCACACCAACTGAATCTAAAATAAAATTGGAAAATCTACTTAGTAAACAAAAACAAAAAAAATTTGAAAAACTTTTGAAAAACTAAAGCTATAATGAAACTTTTATCATTGACTGCAAAACGAACTATAATAAAATTAAAATAAATGTAAATGATTTTTAATTGGTTTCAAATGGGGTTTCAAGCTTTTTTTCTAATGGGGTTTTCGAGTTTCTGAATCTGGCGGGTAAATGCTGCCAGTAGATGGCGATGTTTCAAATAGACCTAGTATAGATCTAAATAGACCTAGCTGGTACATCCCTATCGCTAGCTGCCAGTAGATGGCGATGTTTCAAATAGACCTAGTATAGATCTAAATAGACCTAGCTGGTACATCCCTATCACTAGCTGCCAGTAGATGGCAATGTTTCAAATAGACCTAGTATAGATCTAAATAGACCTAGCTTGTACATCACTATCACTAGCTGTCAGTAGATGGTGATGTTTCAAATAGACCTAGTATAGATCTAAATAGACCTAGCTGGTACATCCCTATCACTAGCTGCCAGTAGATGGCAATGTTTCAAATAGACCTAGTATAGATCTAAATAGACCTAGCTGGTACATCCCTATCGCTAGCTGCCAGTAGATGGCGATGTTTCAAATAGACCTAGTATAGATCTAAATAGACCTAGCTGGTACATCCCTATCACTAGCTGCCAGTAGATGGCAATGTTTCAAATAGACCTAGTATAGATCTAAATAGACCTAGCTGGTACATCACTATCACTAGCTGCCAGTAGATGGCAATGTTTCAAATAGACCTAGTATAGATCTAAATAGACCTAGCTTGTACATCACTATCACTAGCTGTCAGTAGATGGTGATGTTTCAAATAGACCTAGTATAGATCTAAATAGACCTAGCTGGTACATCACTATCACTAGCTGTCAGTAGATGGTGATGTTTGAAATAGACCTAGTATAGATCTAAATAGACCTAGCTGGTACATCACTATCACTAGCTGCCAGTAGATGGCAATGTTTCAAATAGACCTAGTATAGATCTAAATAGACCTAGCTTGTACATCACTATCACTAGCTGTCAGTAGATGGTGATGTTTCAAATAGACCTAGTATAGATCTAAATAGACCTAGCTGGTACATCACTATCACTAGCTGTCAGTAGATGGTGATGTTTGAAATAGACCTAGTATAGATCTAAATAGACCTAGCTGGTACATCACTATCACTAGCTGCCAGTAGATGGCAATGTTTCAAATAGACCTAGTATAGATCTAAATAGACCTAGCTTGTACATCACTATCACTAGCTGTCAGTAGATGGTGATGTTTCAAATAGACCTAGTATAGATCTAAATAGACCTAGCTGGTACATCACTATCACTAGCTGTCAGTAGCTAAGAGGGAAGAGGCGCGATCGCAGAGTGTGAACCATAGGTGTGAACAATTGCGGCAGCAAAACCAGCACCAGCAGTGGTGAGTCGCAAAAGGCAAAGCCCTGTATGGGATTCTTTTGAGTATGTTGCTGGAAAGGACAAAAGCTAATGCATTGTAGTGTCAGAAGATGAAAGGAAAAACTCCAACCAACCTCAAAGTTCCTCTGAACAGCGCCCATATAGTTCCTCTGAACAGCGCCCATATAGAATTTCAGGACAAGGTGAGACGGCTAATATTAAGTCTGTTAAGAACAATTTCTTATTTTCAATGACGGCCTAGTGGGTTAACTGGTCTAGGAACAGTGGGTTAACTGGTCTAGGAACAGTGGGTTAACTGGCCTAGGAACAGTGGGTTAACTGGTCTAGGAACAGTGGGTTAACTGGTCTAGGAACAGTGGGTTAACTGGCCTAGGAACAGTGGGTTAACTGGTCTGGGAAAAGTGGGTTAACTGGTCTAGGAACAGGAACACACTCTCTCTCTGGCCAAGGAACAGTGGGTTAACTGGTCTAGGAACAGTGGGTTAACTGGTCTAGGAACAGTGGATTAACTGGTCTAGGAACAGTGGGTTAACTGGTCTAGGAACAGTGGGTTTACTGGTCTAGGAACAGTGGGTTAACTGCCTTGTTGGTGGGTTAACTGGCCTAGTGGATTAACTGGTCTAGGAACAGTGGATTAACTGGTCTAGGAACAGTGGGTTAACTGGTCTAGGAACAGTGGGTTTACTGGTCTAGGAACAGTGGGTTAACTGCCTTGTTCAGGGACAGAACGACAGATTTGTACCTTGTCAGCTCAGGGGTTTGAACTTGCAACCTTCCGGTTACTAGTCCAACACTTTAACCACTAACCGCCCCGAACTCTGAACTGCACCCACAAAGAATGTCAGGATAAAGACAAGGTGAAACGGCTAATATTAATGACTGTAGATTTTAATTCCTGGTATCATATTAACACATATAATTATTTGTACTTTTGAACTAATTGTAGTATTGTAGTAATTCTACAGTAAGAACTGCAGTATTCAATACTAGTATTTTATTTTACGTGGGTGGGAACGACGTACCAAGTCAAAAGTTCAGAAACCAATACGTGGTAAGGACATGATTCCAAGTTTCACTGGATAGGAAAAAAAAAGCATGACAGGTGATATTATGAAATGTGTGTGTGTGTGTGTGTGTGTGTCTTGCTATAACTTCTTGTAGTGGACCTAACAGACTTTCTGTTTTTGTCTGTAATTTATAACTTTCCCTAATGTCCTTTTGAACTTTGCTGTCCAAACACAAAATGTTGGTAAAAAGTTCAAGAAAACCATGTTAGTATTGAGCCAGCACATGGTAGAAAAAATACATGTCTTTGATCCACAACACAGAACATCAGATAAATAGACAACATGCTACACACACACACACACACACACACACACACACTCTCACACACTCTCACACACACACACACACACACACACACACAGATGTGTATTACTATACCTGTGAGGACTTTTTGTGGACCAACAATTGATTCCCATTCAAAATCCTATTTACCCTAACCGTAACTCATGATCCTAAACCTAACCACTAACCCCTGACCTTAACCCCAATTCTAACCCTAATTCTAACCCTAATCCTAACCCTAACCACTAACCCCTGACCTTAACCCCAATTCTAACCCTTATTCTAACCCCAATTCTAACCCTAATTCTAACCCCAATTCTAACCCTAATTCTAACCCCAATTCTAACCCTAATTCTAACCCTAATTCTAACCCTAATCCTAACCCTAACCACTAACCCCTGACCTTAACCCCAATTCTAACCCTAATTCTAACCCTAATTCTAACCCTAATCCTAACCCTAACCACTAACCCCTGACCTTAACCCCAATTCTAACCCTAATTCTAACCCTAATTTCAACCCTAATTCTAACCCTAATTTTAACCCTAAACCTAAAATAGCCTTTTTACAAATGAGGACCAGCAAAATATCCTCACTTTTCTGAGTTTTTGTAGGCTTACTATTCTTGTGAGGACAACTGGTACTCACAAGTAAAGAAAAATGTGCGCACACACACACACACACACACACACACACACACACACACACACACACACACACACACACACACACACACACACACACACACACACACACACACACTCTCTCTCTCTCCTAGGATACTTTAAAAAAAAATAATCTTCTTCCCCTCTTTGAAAGGTTTCCTCTTCCCTGTGTATAAATGAATGAAGTGGATAAGGTAGGCACTCAGTCATGCTCCAAGAAAAATGACACTAGACCTGAACATCAGTACCTAGAAATTGAAACACGACACGATCCCCCCCCAAAAATCTGTGAATGTGGAGATATAGCGAAGAACATTTTGGGTGTCATGGGTTTTGGTCATAAAGGATGAGCCTGCATTTGCCAAATCAAGGAGACATTTTGAAGGAATTAAACCTTGTTTAAATTTCAGAGACTGCATGGAGATCCACAGTAAAATAGCCTCCGCTAACTGGTGGACGATGTTGAGCAATAGCTCATTCATTTCCTTTATGCTTTCTTGGTGAGCTCTCTGCTCCAGAAATCACAGGAAATTGATTTCATTATCTGTTTCAATTTCAGCTTAGTGCCTGCATATGAAATGCGTCCCACCCTCCATCTCACCCTCCATCCCATCCGCCATCTCACCCTCCATCTCCCCCTCCATCCCATCCGCCATCTCACCCTCCATCTCCCCCTCCATCTCCCCCTCCATCTCACCCTCCATCCCATCCGCCATCTCACCCTCCATCTCACCCTCTATCTCACCCTCCATCTCACCCTCCATCTCCCCCTCCATCTCACCCTCCATCCCACCCTCCATCTCACCCTCCATCCCATCCGCCATCTCACCCTCCATCTCCCCCTCCATCCCATCCGCCATCTCACCCTCCATCTCACCCTCCATCTCACCCTCCATCCCACCCTCCATCTCCCCCTCCATCCCATCCGCCATCTCACCCTCCATCCCATCCGCCATCTCACCCTCCATCTCACCCTCCATCTCCCCCTCCATCCCATCCGCCATCTCACCCTCCATCCCACCCGCCATCTTAACATCTTTGCCATTGAAGTGACATTAGCATTACCATGGCAACAATCCCTACAGTAAAGGGAAGGTTTATCACGTTTAGCTAGGTCCAGTATTTTTTTTTTTAGGTTTGTTCTCATTCAGTACCTCTATCACACATCTCTCACTATGGAGTTTGTTGCAAACCTCCTTACAGGAGACAATTTGAAAAAAATATTATAGTGAAAACTACCCAAAATGCATTGTGTGCCACATTGACATCAAATTAAGACATGGTGAGGAATCTGTTGAAGAAGATTTCTGTTGTTATGTTGAGGCCCTTTGTTCAGGACCTGAAAGGACTAATAGCAAAACTCAAATGTTATGACAACAGATTCTCAAAGATTTATTGGTGTCCTCGAACTAAACTTCATTTAGCGTAGCTTGATGTTGTCTACTGACAAAGTACTAACCTTTTTAATTGTGAGGTTAACATAATATATTTACACTGAAGTCTTTGAACAAAATACCATTATATAGTGCTTTCCGAAAGTATTTAGACCCCTTGAGGTTTTCCACATTTTGTTAGGTTACAGCCTTATTCTAAAACGTATTTAAAAAATAAAATCCCTCATCAATCTACACAAAATACCCTATAATGACAAAGCAAAAACTGGGTTGTAGAAATGTTTGCTAATTTATTTTAAAAATAGTATTGGGCCAGCTCCTTGCCCTGTAACACCTGAAAGGGTCTTGGGCCAGCTCTATGCCCTGTAACACCTGAAAGAGTCTTGGGCCAGCTCCTTGCCCTGTAACACCTGAAAGAGTCTTGGGCCAGCTCCTTGCACTGTAACACCTGAAATGGTCTTGGGCCAGCTCTTTTCCCTGTAACACCTGAAAGAGTCTTGGGCCAGCTCCTTGCCCTGTAACACCTGAAAGAGTCTTGGGCCAGCTCCTTGCACTGTAACACCTGAAATGGTCTTGGGCCAGCTCTTTTCCCTGTAACACCTGAAAGAGTCTTGGGCCAGCTCCTTGCCCTGTAACACCTGAAAGGGTCTTGGGCCAGCTCCTTGCCCTGTAACACCTGAAAGAGTCTTGGGCCAGCTCCTTGCCCTGTAACACCTGAAAGAGTCTTGGGCCAGCTCCTTGCCCTGTAACACCTGAAAGAGTCTTGGGCCAGCTCCTTGCCCTGTAACACCTGAAAGAGTCTTGGGCCAGCTCCTTGCCCTGTAACACCTGAAATAGTATTGGGCCAGCTCCTTGCCCTGTAACACCTGAAAGAGTCTTGGGCCAGCTCCTTGCCCTGTAACACCTGAAAGAGTCTTGGGCCAGCTCCTTGCCCTGTAACACCTGAAAGAGTCTTGGGCCAGCTCCTTGCCCTGTAACACCTGACAGAGTCTTGGGCCAGCTCTATGCCCTGTAACACCTGAAATGGTCTTGGGCCAGCTCCTTGCCTCGTAACACCTGAAAGAGTCTTGGGCCAGCTCCTTGCCCTGTAACACCTGAAAGAGTCTTGGGCCAGCTCCTTGCCCTGTAACACCTGAAATGGTCTTGGGCCAGCTTCTTGCCTCGTAACACCTGAAAGAGTCTTGGGCCAGCTCCTTGCCCTGTAACACCTGAAATGGTCTTGGGCCAGCTCCTTGCCTCGTAACACCTGAAATGGTCTTGGGCCAGCTCTATGCCCTGTAACACCTGAAAGAGTCTTGGGCCAGCTCCTTGCCCTGTAACACCTGAAATGGTCTTGGGCCAGCTTCTTGCCTCGTAACACCTGAAAGAGTCTTGGGCCAGCTCCTTGCCCTGTAACACCTGAAATGGTCTTGGGCCAGCTTCTTGCCTCGTAACACCTGAAAGAGTCTTGGGCCAGCTCCTTGCCCTGTAACACCTGAAATGGTCTTGGGCCAGCTCCTTGCCTCGTAACACCTGAAATGGTCTTGGGCCAGCTCCTTGCCCTGTAACACCTGAAAGGGTCTTGGGCCAGCTCCTTGCCTCGTAACACCTGAAAGAGTCTTGGGCCAGCTCCTTGCCCTGTAACACCTGAAAGAGTCTTGGGCCAGCTCCTTGCCCTGTAACACCTGAAAGAGTCTTGGGCCAGCTCCTTGCCTCGTAACACCTGAAAGAGTCTTGGGCCAGCTCCTTGCCCTGTAACACCTGAAAGAGTCTTGGGCCAGCTCTATGCCCTGTAACACCTGAAAGGGTTTTGGGCCAGCTCCTTGCCTCGTAACACCTGAAAGAGTCTTGGGCCAGCTCCTTGCCCTGTAACACCTGAAAGAGTCTTGGGCCAGCTCCTTGCCCTGTAACACCTGAAAGAGTCTTGGGCCAGCTCCTTGCCCTGTAACACCTGAAAGGGTCTTGGGCCAGCTCCTTGCCCTGTAACACCTGAAAGAGTCTTGGGCCAGCTCCTTGCCCTTTAACACCTGAAAGGGTCTTGGGCCAGCTCCTTGCCCTGTAACACCTGAAAGAGTCTTGGGCCAGCTCTATGCCCTGTAACACCTGAAAGAGTCTTGGGCCAGCTCCTTGCCCTGTAACACCTGAAAGAGTCTTGGGCCAGCTCTATGCCCTGTAACACCTGAAATGGTCTTGGGCCAGCTCCTTGCCTCGTAACACCTCAAAGAGTCTTGGGCCAGCTTCTTGCCTCGTAACACCTGAAAGAGTCTTGGGCCAGCTCCTTGCCCTGTAACACCTGAAATGGTCTTGGGCCAGCTCCTTGCCTCGTAACACCTGAAATGGTCTTGGGCCAGCTCCTTGCCCTGTAACACCTGAAAGAGTCTTGGGCCAGCTCCTTGCCCTGTAACACCTGAAATGGTCTTGGGCCAGCTCCTTGCCTCGTAACACCTGAAATGGTCTTGGGCCAGCTCTATGCCCTGTAACACCTGAAAGAGTCTTGGGCCAGCTCCTTGCCCTGTAACACCTGAAATGGTCTTGGGCCAGCTTCTTGCCTCGTAACACCTGAAAGAGTCTTGGGCCAGCTCCTTGCCCTGTAACACCTGAAATGGTCTTGGGCCAGCTCCTTGCCTCGTAACACCTGAAATGGTCTTGGGCCAGCTCCTTGCCCTGTAACACCTGAAAGGGTCTTGGGCCAGCTCCTTGCCTCGTAACACCTGAAAGAATCTTGGGCCAGCTCCTTGCCCTGTAACACCTGAAAGAGTCTTGGGCCAGCTCCTTGCCCTGTAACACCTGAAAGAGTCTTGGGCCAGCTCCTTGCCTCGTAACACCTGAAAGAGTCTTGGGCCAGCTCCTTGCCCTGTAACACCTGAAAGAGTCTTGGGCCAGCTCTATGCCCTGTAACACCTGAAAGGGTATTGGGCCAGCTCCTTGCCTCGTAACACCTGAAAGAGTCTTGGGCCAGCTCCTTGCCCTGTAACACCTGAAAGAGTCTTGGGCCAGCTCCTTGCCCTGTAACACCTGAAAGAGTCTTGGGCCAGCTCCTTGCCCTGTAACACCTGAAAGGGTCTTGGGCCAGCTCCTTGCCCTGTAACACCTGAAAGAGTCTTGGGCCAGCTCCTTGCCCTTTAACACCTGAAAGGGTCTTGGGCCAGCTCCTTGCCCTGTAACACCTGAAAGAGTCTTGGGCCAGCTCTATGCCCTGTAACACCTGAAAGAGTCTTGGGCCAGCTCCTTGCCCTGTAACACCTGAAATGGTCTTGGGCCAGCTCCTTGCCTCGTAACACCTCAAAGAGTCTTGGGCCAGCTTCTTTCCTCGTAACACCTGAAAGAGTCTTGGGCCAGCTCCTTGCCCTGTAACACCTGAAATGGTCTTGGGCCAGCTCCTTGCCTCGTAACACCTGAAATGGTCTTGGGCCAGCTCCTTGCCCTGTAACACCTGAAAGAGTCTTGGGCCAGCTCCTTGCCCTGTAACACCTGAAATGGTCTTGGGCCAGCTTCTTGCCTCGTAACACCTGAAAGAGTCTTGGGCCAGCTCCTTGCCCTGTAACACCTGAAATGGTCTTGGGCCAGCTCCTTGCCTCGTAACACCTGAAATGGTCTTGGGCCAGCTCCTTGCCCTGTAACACCTGAAAGAGTCTTGGGCCAGCTCCTTGCCCTGTAACACCTGAAATGGTCTTGGGCCAGCTTCTTGCCTCGTAACACCTGAAAGAGTCTTGGGCCAGCTCCTTGCCCTGTAACACCTGAAATGGTCTTGGGCCAGCTTCTTGCCTCGTAACACCTGAAAGAGTCTTGGGCCAGCTCCTTGCCCTGTAACACCTGAAATGGTCTTGGGCCAGCTCCTTGCCTCGTAACACCTGAAATGGTCTTGGGCCAGCTCCTTGCCCTGTAACACCTGAAAGGGTATTGGGCCAGCTCCTTGCCTCGTAACACCTGAAAGAGTCTTGGGCCAGCTCCTTGCCCTGTAACACCTGAAAGAGTCTTGGGCCAGCTCCTTGCCCTGTAACACCTGAAAGAGTCTTGGGCCAGCTCCTTGCCTCGTAACACCTGAAAGAGTCTTGGGCCAGCTCCTTGCCCTGTAACACCTGAAAGAGTCTTGGGCCAGCTCTATGCCCTGTAACACCTGAAAGGGTCATGGGCCAGCTCCTTGCCTCGTAACACCTGAAAGAGTCTTGGGCCAGCTCCTTGCCCTGTAACACCTGAAAGAGTCTTGGGCCAGCTCCTTGCCCTGTAACACCTGAAAGAGTCTTGGGCCAGCTCCTTGCCCTGTAACACCTGAAAGGGTCATGGGCCAGCTCCTTGCCCTGTAACACCTGAAAGAGTCTTGGGCCAGCTCCTTGCCCTGTAACACCTGAAAGGGTCTTGGGCCAGCTCCTTGCCCTGTAACACCTGAAAGAGTCTTGGGCCAGCTCCTTGCCCTGTAACACCTGAAAGAGTCTTGGGCCATCTCTATGCCCTGTAACACCTGAAAGAGTCTTGGGCCAGCTCTATGCCCTGTAACACCTGAAAGGGTCTTGGGCCAGCTCCTTGCCCTGTAACACCTGAAAGAGTCTTGGGCCATCTCTATGCCCTGTAACACCTGAAAGAGTCTTGGGCCAGCTCTATGCCCTGTAACACCTGAAAGGGTCTTGGGCCAGCTCCTTGCCCTGTAACACCTGAAAGGGTCTTGGGCCAGCTCCTTGCCCTGTAACACCTGAAAGGGTCTTGGGCCAGCTCCTTGCCCTGTAACACCTGAAAGGGTCTTGGGCCAGCTCTTTTTGGATGTCATCCCATCGTTGATTACGATCACTCATATTTGAGGATTGAAAGAAGCCATTATTTGAACAAAATGTGCAAGTTATTCAAATCACCACTTGAAGTAAAATTTGCCATTCAGCACAGATGTTGTCTCTGCTCATTAAATGAAGAAAGAGACAGGGAAGAACAAAATGTTTTGATATTCAAGGACATTGACTCAGCACCTTGCAAAACCATATTTCTAAAGTGGGATATTTCCTCATTCTCTCTCTTGATAGCTTCATTTCATAGTGAAAGCTATTTATTGGCTGGCATAATTTCTTTCTGCATTCATGTCATCACCCACTCAAATACAAAGCTGCTCACAAAATAACACATTATAATCACTGTCACAAAACAACTATTATCTCAGACTGCGATCTTTAGGTTTATCTTTCAATATGTTGAATAACGCCTGGCTTTCCACGTGGTACGTGTGGGTTTGTGTTTATGTGTATATATGAATGTGTTCGCACGTTTTCTTCTGAATGTGCATTCATGAGTTTAGTCTCGGAAACTCTGAAATAAAATCTTGCGTAATTGGATCAGATTAAGTTGTGGGGGGGAGTAAAATACTAGAACGAGGAACAGAAGCATCGAGGTAGCTCCACCCCTCTCACTTTGAAATTTACGGGCAAGTCTATGGGCAAAAATATGTCCCCCCCCCTTACGAAATTCGAAAGATGCGAACAGTTACAAAAAAATCTCCATATCGGAAACAAAGTTCCTCATTAGTCTTCAAATACCGCAGTCGATTGACAGTCGATTGACAGTCGATTGACAGTCGATTGACAGTCCAGTTACGTTATGTACATTTGTCCACAATAGATTAGCGTGTTTTAAGCAGAGGAAAATGTTGTTATGGATATGCCTTGTAGAACTACCGTTTGGGCTCCCATTTGTATCCATAAAGACATTTTAACTATATTTTCCGATTGCTAAAGACCTTATTTATGCCTTGAGACAACTCTCATCATATCCCTTCTCTGCAGTTTTTCTGTTCAAAGCAAATGTGAAATTGGAATTACAATTGCATAAGTGAACAAGCTAAACAAAGAGGAGCCTCAACCTCCCATGACATTATCTTGTGAAAACAGGGCCTGGACAGATTTAAGATTCACTGGGGCTGCAATCTGCATGCTAAGGCCCATCAATTTTTCATGGCTCTCACACTATGAGCACTCACAGCCAGAAGGGGGTAATGCAAAATTGATTTGTGTATTAAAACTGCTTAGCCAAGCAGGCGTCACTGGGAAATGTAATGATTACCCCCTTGGGATAGGAGGGCCTTGTGTGGCCAAAGCGATGGAGGAGAAAAGGTGGATTTTTCCTTTCTGCAAATAAACCAAGATTTAGCCAGTCGTCAGACACCCCAGCCTGGTCTCATAGACTAAAGGTAACATAGTAAATGTAAATCTGATTCCATTCAAATTAGTATGATATGTTACATTTGGTATGGTTACATAAGACGGAAGGTTACTCAATAAGGCAAAAACTAAAGGACGGTGGTTGGTCAGGGAGGATGGGTGGCCACATAACAGAAACATCTAACAACCCAAAGGTTGCGTGTTTGAATTACATCACGGAAAACTTTAGCATTTTTGATAATTAGCAACTTTGCAACTACTTACTCCTTTTTAGCTAACCCTTCCCCTAACCCTAACCTCAACCCTTTAACTTAACTTCTAACCCTGTCCTTAACCCTTAACCCTTACCTTAACCCCTAGCCTAGCTAATGTTAGCCATTTAGCTAATGTTAGCATTGGCCACCTAGCCTCCTAGCTAACATTAGCCACAACAGAATCAATTTGTAACACATCATACATTTTGCAAATTAGAAACAAATTTAAATCGTAACATATCATAAGAAATGGATGATGGACATCCACAAATGAATACATGCCATGCGAAACATATCATACTAATTGGAGTGTCCCGGATTTACGTTTACTATGTTACGTCTACCCCTGAGTCCAGGTTGCACACCCAGATTGTGAATGGCCAATACATATAGCCTATTGAATGACATGGTGTGACAACTTTGAGGCACTGGAACTATTCAGGATACACAAATGACAGAAAATGCAGTTTAACATTGAAGTGCTAGGGTTTTTTTTAATCCAAAATAGCACCCTATACCATATTAGACTAGTACACTAGTCATTTAGGATGAACCCTGAATCTCCAGCCCTGCACATGTACTGACCACTGCTAAGGTATCCCAGAAAATAATCAACCTGTCTTTACATTGATGTGAAACCTGTCAAACAAATTGAATGCTCTTCAGATGGCAAATCATTGTCTTTACGACAGATTACACACGTCCTGACGTTGCGTTGAGTAGGAGTGACGCCACCTGACGTTGTGTTGAGGAGTGACGCCACCTGACGTTGTGTTGAGTAGGAGTGACGCCACCTGACGTTGTGTTGAGGAGGAGTGACGCCACCCGACGTTGCGTTGAGTAGGAGTGACGCCACCTGACGTTGTGTTGAGGAGGAGTGACACCACCTGACGTTGTGTTGAGGAGGAGTGACGCCACCCGAAGTTGTGTTGAGTAGGAGTGACGCCACCTGACGTTGTGTTGAGGAGGAGTGACACCACCTGACGTTGTGTTGAGTAGGAGTGACGCCACCTGACGTTGTATTGAGGAGGAGTGACGCCACCCAACGTTGTGTTGAGTAGGAGTGACGCCACCTGACGTTGTGTTGAGGAGGAGTGACGCCACCTGACGTTGTGTTGAGGAGGAGTGACGCCACCTGACGTTGTGTTGAGTAGGAGTGACGCCACCTGACGTTGTGTTGAGGAGGAGTGACGCCACCTGACGTTGTGTTGAGTAGGAGTGACGCCACCTGACGTTGTGTTGAGGAGGAGTGACGCCACCCGACGTTGTGTTGAGTAGGAGTGACGCCACCTGACGTTGTGTTGAGTAGGAGTGACGCCACCTGACGTTGTGTTGAGTAGGAGTGACGCCACCTGACGTTGTGTTGAGTAGGAGTGACGCCACCTGACGTTGTGTTGAGGAGGAGTGACGCCACCTGACGTAGTTGTGTTGAGTAGGAGTGACGCCACCTGACGTTGTGTTGAGGAGGAGTGACGCCACCTGACGTTGTTGTGTTGAGGAGGAGTGACGCCACCTGACGTTGTGTTGAGTAGGAGTGACGCCACCTGACGTTGTGTTGAGGAGGAGTGACGCCACCTGACGTTGCGTTGAGTAGGAGTGACGCCACCTGACGTTGTGTTGAGGAGGAGTGACGCCACCTGACGTTGTGTTGAGTAGGAGTGACGCCACCTGACGTTGCGTTGAGTAGGAGTGACGCCACCTGACGTTGTGTTGAGGAGGAGTGACGCCACCTGACGTTGTGTTGAGTAGGACTGACGCCACCTGACGTTGCGTTGAGTAGGAGTGACGCCACCTGACGTTGCGTTGAGTAGGAGTGACGCCACCTGACGTTGTGTTGAGGAGGAGTGACGCCACCTGACGTTGTGTTGAGTAGGAGTGACGCCACCTGACGTTGTGTTGAGTAGGAGTGACGCCACCTGACGTAGTTGTGTTGAGTAGGAGTGACGCCACCTGACGTTGTGTTGAGGAGGAGTGACGCCACCTGACGTTGTGTTGAGTAGGACTGACGCCACCTGACGTTGCGTTGAGTAGGAGTGACGCCACCTGACGTTGTGTTGAGGAGGAGTGACGCCACCTGACGTTGTTGTGTTGAGGAGGAGTGACGCCACCTGACGTTGCGTTGAGTAGGAGTGACGCCACCTGACGTTGTGTTGAGTAGGACTGACGCCACCTGACGTTGCGTTGAGTAGGAGTGACGCCACCTGACGTTGTTGTGTTGAGTAGGAGTGACGCCACCTGACGTTGCGTTGAGTAGGAGTGACGCCACCTGACGTATGACAACAGTGGCCATTATGATCCTCAAACGAACTAAAGGAAAATAAAAAGTCTGACACGAATCTTTCTTAACCAACTGTGTATAATGCATTATGAATGAATTAACAGAACTTTCTTAGCACTCCATAGAGCATTATAAGGCATAACGGATCTTGCTGTAAGCATTCATATCAGTTTAAAATATATTTAACCTTGATTTTATCCAGGAGTCATACCAAGACCAAGGTCCTTTATTTTATCAGGGAGTCATACTGAGACTAAGGTCTCTTACAGATGAGCCCTGAATTACAGAAATTACATAAAATACACACATCAAACTTCAGCTTTCTGAATGACCCTAGAGGCACCAGAACATCACATTAAAGAACATTTTGAAGATTGTTCCGCAAATAAGGTGTAAGAAAACTAAAAGACGATTGACCTAACTCAGTAGAGATCAAAGGAATCAAAGGTCTGGTAACTCAGTTGAATAAAGATGCTAGGTACAGTGGGACTTTTTGTAAACAAACTTTCTAAATTAAAACATAGCAATGTATCAACCTACGTGACATCACAGAGGGCCAACCAACGTTCTGGTAGAGAATGCAGTGATGACATCAGAGGGTTAACCAACTTTCTGGTAGAGAATGCAGTGATGACGTCACAGAGGGCCAACCAATTTTCTGGTAGAGAATGCAGTGATGACATCACAGAGGGCTAACCAACCCATACAAAAAACTAGAGTACCCACCCTAGTCACACCCTGACCTAACCAAAATATATTGAAAACAGAGATATCTAAGGTCAGGGCTTGACAGCAGTGATGACAACAAATTGGGCTAACCAACTTTCTGGTAGAGAATGCAGTGATGACATCACAGAGGCCAACCAACTTTCTGGTAGAGAATGCAGTGATGACATCACAGAGGGCCAACCAACTTTCTGGTAGAGAATGCAGTGATGACATCACAGAGGGCCAACCAACTTTCTGGTAGAGAATGCAGTGATGACATCACAGAGGGCCAACCAATTTTCTGGTAGAGAATGCAGTGATGACATCACAGAGGGCCAACCAACTTTCTGGTAGAGAATGCAGTGATGAGTACTAAAACTGCCACCTGTAATTAAGCACAGTGCACAATGATAAACTATAATAAATCTAACGGCTTTAATGAAGTTGCAGGTACGTTCATATAGATGATGTCGCCATAGTCTAGGACCAATAGGGACGTCGACTGAATAATCTGCTTTCACTATTCAACGAGGGGCGGGACCTATTTCTATAGAAGAAGCCCATGTTTATTCTCAGCTTCTTAGCCAACTCATCGATATGCTTTTTAAAAGACAGATTTTCATCTATCCAAGATGCCCAGATATTTGTAAGCAAGGACACGATCAATATGGACACCATCCACACACAGTACATGCTTAAAATGCTTAAATCATCAGAGTTATTGTTATGTGCTCTAGAAAACAGGATACTTAGTTTCACCTGCATTCAATACTAATTTCAGGTCAACAAAGTTTTTCTGTAATACAATGAAGGCAGACTGTTCAGATGGAGCCAGGTCAACCGTGTGGACAATATTATACACAACAGTGTCATCGGTATACAAGTGCAGGTAAAGCTTCTTCTTTTTTTTTTTTACAGACAAGTCGATATTGTTAACAGTAAAAAGTACAGGACCCACAATCGACCCCTGCGGGACACCTTTCGTAATATCCAGGACACCTGATTTAGCACCAACACATTGAGTTTTATCTGTTAAGTCATTTTTAAACCAGTTACATGCAACCTGGTCTAGACCAATAGATGAAAGCGTCTGAATTAGCAATGAGTGATCAACAGGATTCGAAAGCCTTTAACAGGTCAATGAAGAGGGCATTACAATGTTGCCTTTTATCTATACAGTTAACCACATCATTTATAACTAGGGATGCAGCAGAGATAGTGCTGTGACCTGGCCTAAAACCCGACTGATGAACATGTATAATACATTTAAAAGATGAGAAAGATCTTAGCTGAGAATGAATCAAGGATTCAAATATTTTACTCAGTCAACAAAGTTTAAAAATAGGGCTATAATTATTTATATCACAATGGTCCCCACCTTGGTGATGGGGGAGTACATGAGCCACCTTCCAAACCTTGGGGATAGTAGCAGATATAGTCAGGTTATAGTCAGATATAGTCAGGTTAAAAACATGTGTTAATGATTCAACAATCAATAATGATATAATTATTCATAAAAAGTTATGGTTACTTACAAGAGCCTATATGAATGCTTATTATGCATTTATAAGGCAGGCAACTCATACAAATTGTTCACCACTAAATTTAACCAGGGTTTGGAACTGGTTCAGAGAACAGAACCGAAAACGGGAGAATAATAAACATTTTCAAGGAACAGAAAAGGAACCGGGAACAAAAGTGATCCATGCTGTTCCGGAACAGAACTGTTATTTTAAAAGCATGGGAACCGGTTAATAAAAATGTTTTACATTCCAGGCATTTTTTTCTAACAAAGCACCTATGACCTCACTCTATCACTCAGATACGTATTCCAGTGTCTGTCTGCCAGCTGAAAATCTTTACCGGTGTGTTTTTAGGCAACTTGCCCCTCCCCCCTCTGATGCATAGGCTACTGTACTGACGTCACCATAGGCTACTGTACTGACATTACCATAGCCTACTGTACTGACATTACCATAGGCTACTGTACTGACGTTACCATAGGCTACTGTACTGATGTTACCATAGGCTACTGTACTGATTTTACCATAGGCTACTGTACTGACGTCACCATAGGCTACTGCAGTGATGTTACCATAGGCTACTGTATTGACGTTACCATAGGCTACTGCAGTGATGTTACCATAGGTTACTGTACTGATGTTACCATAGGTTACTGTAGTGACGTTAACATAGGTTACTGTACTGATGTTACCATAGGTTACTGTACTGACATTACCATAGTCTACTGTACTGACGTTACCATAGGCTACTGTATTGACGTTACCATAGGCTACTGTACTGACGTTACCATAGGCTACTGTACTGACATTACCGTAGGCTACTGTACTGACGTCACCATAGGCTACTGTAGTGACGTTACCATAGGCTACTGTACTGAGGTTACCATAGGCTACTGTAGTGATGTTACCACAGGCTACTGTAGTGACGTTACCATAGGCTACTGTACTGACGTCACCGTAGGCTACTGTACTGACGTCACCATAGGCTACTGTAGTGACGTTACCATAGGCTACTGTACTGAGGTTACCATAGGCTACTGTAGTGATGTTACCACAGGCTACTGTAGTGACGTTACCATAGGCTACTGTACTGACGTCACCATAGGCTACTGTACTGACGTCACCATAGGCTACTGTAGTGACGTCACCATAGGCTACTGTACTGACGTCACCATAGGTTACTGTAGTGACGTTACCATAGGCTACTGTAGTGACGTTACCATAGGCTACTGTAGTGACGTTACCATAGGCTACTGTACTGACGTCACCATAGGCTACTGTAGTGACGTTACCATAGGCTACTGTACTGACGTCACCATAGGCTACTGTACTGACGTCACCATAGGCTACTGTACTGACGTCACCATAGGCTACTGTAGTGACGTTACCATAGGCTACTGTACTGAGGTTACCATAGGCTACTGTAGTGATGTTACCACAGGCTACTGTAGTGACGTTACCATAGGCTACTGTACTGAGGTTACCATAGGCTACTGCAGTGATGTTACCATAGGTTACTGTACTGATGTTACCATAGGTTACTGTACTGATGTTACCATAGGCTACTGTACTGACGTCACCATAGGCTACTGTACTGACGTCACCATAGGCTACTGTACTGACGTCACCATAGGCTACTGTAGTGACGTTACCATAGGCTACTGTACTGAGGTTACCATAGGCTACTGTAGTGATGTTACCACAGGCTACTGTAGTGACGTTACCATAGGCTACTGTACTGAGGTTACCATAGGCTACTGTACTGACGTCACCATAGGCTACTGTACTGACGTCACCATAGGCTACTGTAGTGACGTTACCATAGGCTACTGTAGTGATGTTACCACAGGCTACTGTACTGAGGTTACCATAGGTTACTGTAGTGATGTTACCATAGGCTACTGTATTGACGTTACCATAGGCTACTGTAGTGATGTTACCATAGGCTACTGTACTGAGGTTACCATAGGCTACTGTAGTGATGTTACCACAGGCTACTGTACTGACATTACATTTGTGATTCAGAGAGATTGATCAACTTTTTCAGTGCCATTTAAGGATACTATAGGCCTAGTTATCATATTTCATGTTGGATTTATTAACTACAAAAAGATAAGACATGTTTTTACTCTTGCCGCTCTGCACACAAAAGCTTGTTAGCTCAAAGGACATTCAAAGTTCCTCCATAGAATACACTCTTCCAAGGTGTAATTCTATTCTATAATTTTTTACAATTTAGCAGACACTCTTATCTAAAGCAATTAGTGTTATGTGTCTTTCTCACAGGTACATCAACAGTTTTTGTACCTATTTGGCTCAGGGATTCGAACCAGCAACCTTTCGGTTAGTGGCCCAACACTCTTAACCAAAAGGCTAATTCACAATGCATGTTAGAAACAATATGTCCAGAACTTCAAGCCTCCTCCTCAACCCTCTCTCGCTCTCTCCCCACCTGGAAAAATGTCAGTCTCGTCTTGCGCCATAGGCTACACTTGTATGTCCATCACGCATGTAAACAACTAACTTGCCTGCTCGGTCCTCACTGATTGGTGAAGTAGTTTAATGAGCCAAATGTTTTTAAAAAAACGGTTTATATTAAAGAAACTGAAAGGAACGAGATAAAGTGGTAATGTTTTGGGTGGTGTCACGTTCTGACCATGGTTCTGTTATTTTATTATTTGTTTTAGTATGGTCAGGGCGTGAGTTGGGGTGGGCAGTCTATGTTTGTCTTTCTATGTTGGTTTTTGTGTTCGGCCTAGTATGGTTCTCAATCAGAGGCAGGTGTTCCAACTGGTTCAGAACTATATTTTGCTGGGTTAGAACAGTGGAACAGAAATGTAAAAACAAAATTGTAGTTCTGTTCAGAACTAAATATTGGAAAATCCTTTTGGTTCCAACCCCTGCTCATAACATCGGCACCAAAGATTATGAGTATAAAAATTGTAATTTTTTTTGTTAAATCATGAAATTATGATAATAATATGAGTCAATACTACCTCACACGTGATTTGTCAAGAACAACCAATGCAGCTGCCGTATCATGAATATGCATAGTTAGTGTATGATTTATGAAGCTAAATGTACCACACGTCCCAATACCCAAACTCCCTTGTTTTGGCCCCCGGAGTGACACAAATGAATTCAAGCTGCCAGGGGTCACATTTCCGGAACATAAAAATTTGTCTTATCACCACATGCAACAACACGACCAGTGTTACTCCCGGGGTTACTAACACTCGTCCTTGTACAGCAACCTTGCGAGGTTGCACACCACACGCACCACCCCACTCCACAACACCGACATATGCATATTTGTTCAGTTCGGGCACGTTGGTGGCGTCTGCCAAATGAGTTGCGTGGACACTGACGCCGCCTGCCATCTCCATCGAGGGTGTCCTTGAGCGGTGCATTAGAAAGGACAGTGATTACCTGTGCTGCTTAAATGACCTCCCATTGGGCTGACATTTCCAGACTATAAAATAGGAATTGGTTTTATGTTGGCATAAAGGTGTGAATATAATCTGAAGGTACAGGGTTGGCACGGAAACCGGGCCCCATTGATGGTGACTGAATAGTTACACCTCTCAACTAAATCTTGGTTTCCAACCGACCCCCCCACCCCCCCAAAAATGTTTTTTTTTTTGCAAAGTGAAGGGTGGATCTTGGTAAATGTAACTGCCACTGGGTTTTTCTAGTATATTCTGGTAACTGTCCCCAAAACCAAAGAAGAAATAATGATTATTCAAATAACTCAGTGGGAGTTACATGAGCCAAGACACACTGCTTAGTTCACAGACACAAACCTAATTTGCTCACTGTGCTCGATGAAGAGAGATTGAGGAGTGTGGCTTTAAAATATGTACTCAAGAAACATTCAAGTACAAAGATCCTGGCAGAAATTGAGGCACAGATGTCTACTGGCAGAAAAAACCCAGAAGACATTGCAAGTAGGAAACCCAGCACTCATACAAGTTGAGACTCAATGTCATTTTTTCGCTAGCTTTCAATGCCACACCAAATCTAGACCATGTATTATTGAGCAATCACAATTAGCCATAGCACACCGAAAGCTCCACTTAATACCTCAACGAGCAATCAATTAGCCATAGCACACCGAAAGCTCCACTTAATACCTCAACGAGCAAACACAATTAGCCATACCACACCAAAAGCTCCACTTAATACCGCAACAGCCCCACTTAATACCTCAACAACCTCACTTAATACCCCAACAGCCCCACTTAATACCGCAGCAGCCTCACTTAATACCGCAACAGCCTCACTTAGTACCCCAACAGCCTCACTTAATACCTCAACAGCCCCACTTAATACCCCAAAAGCCCCACTTAATACCTCCACAGCCCCACAATACCCCAACAGCCTCACTTAATACCTCAACAGACCCACTTAATACCGCAACAGCCTCACTTTCCAATAAAACCATGTTAATGAGTAATCACCAGAGTCAAGACCCTTGAACAGGAAAAGGAGCTCAAAATCCGAGTTGGGTGGGCAGCACACTGCCCAAATGGTGACTCATCATTCGGGTCAGCTTGACGAGGAGCGTTAAAAACAAATGGAATGTCGTATTCGTTATTAGCCTGAATTACACAGAGCCTGATTGGTCACTGACTCGTTGACCCGCTGTCGACAGAAGTTCCCATTGAAGAGGCTTCTGTTGAGATTTGGGTGGTGGTGTTAGGATTGAACTGATTTCGCATAACAGGGATGACAAGTCTGATTAACTGAGTGGGAAAGAGAACGATGGATCATGATGATATATTTGACTCTTAAACAGATATGTTTAGACCAGAGTGGGAGTAAGACTACATAAACAACTATTCCGCTTGTATAATATCCTATACCACTAAACTATATGGCCATGTAAGACCTATGCCACTAAACTATATGGCCATGCAATTGATTACAAAGCCGTCAGTTATCAGGTAACGGCACGGTAATACAATGCTACTACAGCTATTACGTGTAGTTACATAGGTATAAGGGCTTGCAATCTGGGAGCTGGAATTGCATAGGACCCATAGCTTTCCATTGTAAGAGCATGGGATTTCACAACAAAAAGAGAAGAAATTCTGGTTGGTTTTTCTTTGGATTTTCTCCTACCATATCAATTGGGTTATCGTCTCCTACATTATTTTAACATTTCCGCAAACTTCAGAGTGTTTTCTATCCAATGGTACCAACTATATGCATATCCTGGCTTCTGGGCCTGAGTAACAGGCAGTTCACTTTGGGCACGTCAGTCAGGCGGGAAATTCTGAAAAAAAAGGAGCCCTAACAAGTTAAAATGTTACAAATGATACAGTGCCGTTAGAAAGTATTGACACTCCTTGACTTATTTTGTTCAAAACGGATTAAATAGACACACAATACCTTATAGAGACAAATGGAAAACATGTTTTTGAGAAGTTTTTGCAATTTTATTGAAAATGAAATACATAAAAATCAAATTTACATAAGTATTCACACCCCTGAGTCAATACATGATAGAATCACTTTTGGCAGCAATTATATCTGTGAATCTTTATACGTAAGTCTAAGAGCTTTGCACACCTGGATAGTAAAATATTTGCACATTATTATTTAAGAAATTCCTCAAGCTCTGTCAAGTAGTTTTTTTTCAAGACGATTTAAGTCAACAGTATCTAGGCCAGGAACATTCAATGTTGTCTTGGTAAGCAACTCCAGTACATATTTGGTCTTGCGTTTTACATTATTGTCCTACTGAAAGGTGAATTTGTCTTCCAGTGTCTGTTGGAAAGCAGGTTTCCTTTAGGATTTTTCCTGTGACTAGCTCTATTCCGTTTATTTTTATTTTAAAGAACTCCCTAGTCCTTGCCGATGACAAGCATACCCATAACATGACACAGCCACAAACATGCCCAAAACATAACGCTTTGTATTCAGGACATAAAGTTAATTTGTTTGTCACATTTTTTGCAGTTTTGCTTTAGTGCCTTATTACAAACAGGAAGCATGTTTTGGAATATTTGTATTCTGTACAGCCTTCCTTCTTTTCACTCTGTCAATTAGGTTAGTATTGTGGAGTAACTACAATGTTGTTGATCCTTCCTCAGTTTTCTCCTATCACAGCCATTAAACTGTTTTAAAGTCACCATTGGCCTCATGGTGAAATCCCTGAGCAGTTTCCTTCCTCTCCGGCAACTGAGTTAAGAAGGGTGCCTGTATATTTGTAATGACTGGGTGTATTGATACACCATCCACAGTGTAATTATTAACTTCACCATAATCAAAGGGATATTCAATGTCTGCTTGCGAGGCACTGGAAAACCTTCTTGGTCTTTGTGGTTGAATCTGTGTTTGAAATTCACTGCTGAACTGAGGGACCTTACAGATACTTGTATGTGTGGGGTACTGAGATGAGGTAGTCGTTCAAAAATCATGTTGAACACTATTATTGCACACAGAGTCCATGCAATTTATTATGTGACTTGTTAAGCAAATGCTTAATGCTTAATTTATTTAGGCTTTCCATAACAAAGGAGTTGAACACTTATTGACTCAAGGCAATTCAGCTTTTAATTTAATTAATTTGTAAGAATTTCTAAAAACCTAATTCAACTTTGACATTATAGATTATTGTGTTTAGGCCATGTGACACAAACTCTCAATTTAATCCATTTTAAATTCAGGCTGTAACATAAAAACATGTGGAAAAAGTCAAGAGGGGTGACTACTTTCTGAAAGCCCTGTATCCATCCAGTTGAACTCAAACACGTTTGACTGAGGAAAGGTTGATATTCCACTGAAAAGAAGGACAACTAAACACTCATATCACAAAAAGTTCACTCACTCCCTCTCAGTGGGTCTGCTCAGTTTCTCTCCTTCTGTGCTATTTCTGTCAAAACACTGCAGCCTCCGGTTGCGAAACCCGAGTGAAAATGGCAAAATGGCAGTAGCAGCACATTTTATCACCGGGGATTTGAGGAGAGAACTCAGCGCCTGACCTTTACTGCTAAGAACTCAAACATGTTAGCCGTAATGTCTGGGCTTGGCAGTTGCCGCTCTGTCGTGATTATGTTAATGTTTGTGGATTGTTCAGACTGGAGAAAGCCCTAGGGAGCATTTACAAGCGTACCATCAGGTTCCTCTATATCGGAATCCTTCACCTGTCCTTTGTGTTTCCCAATAAGCAGGCCTTAAATGTAATTTACCATCAGGTTACCCCACCTGTCCTTTGTGTTGCCCAATAAGCAGGTCTGTCATTTCCTCCCACACTGAATAATCCTGAGTAATAGGGTTAGGTTTCACTGGATATACAACCTGGAAATACTATTACAGACCAGCTTTTTCCTGATTTGGTGCAGGTTTTCCTAAAATGTATTTTTTTATGATGTGATGATTATTCCTGTGACCTGTGACCTGTAGCGTAATGAGAGCAGCTATGTAATAGACAGACAGGAACATCTAATTGGTGTTGAAGGTTCAATGCAGCTATTTGTTTTTTATCTTAATATCAAATTATTTCTGGGTAACAATTAAGAACCTTACTGTGATTGTTTTCAATTAAAATGGTCAAAAATAAACAAAAATGACTTCTATGTAAAGAGCAATTTCTTAAGCAAGAATTTAGCTAGGACTGTGTGGGAGTGGTCTGAGTGGGGAGGGGGAAAACTGAAAACTGGCTCTTATTGGTAGGGAGGTTTGGAACTCTCTTTCTTATTGGTCTATTACTATATTTAATTTTGTGATATTTCCCCCCCCCCTTTTTCCCCCCCAATTTTGATCTTGTTTCATCGCTGCAACTACACCCAATGGGCTCTGGAGGCAAAGGTCGAGTCATGCGTCCTCCGAAACATGACTCGTCAAATCACGCTTCTTAACACCTGCCCGCTTAACCCGGGAGCCAGTCGCACCAATGTGTCTGAGGAAACACAGTTCAACTGACAACTGAGGTCAGCCTGCAGGCGCCTGGCCCGCCACAAGGAGTCACTAGAGCGCGATGAGCCATGTAAAGGCCCCCCGGCCAAACCCTCCCCTAACTCGGACGGAGCTGGGCCAATTGTGCGCCACCCTATGGGACTCCCGATCACAGCCGGTTGTGATACAGCTCTGGTCTGTAGTGACGCCTCTAGCGCTGCGATGCAGTGTCTTAGGCCGCTGCGCCACTCGGAAGGCCCATCCTCTTATTGGGATATTAACTAATTTGCCGCCTGGTCACTCCATCCCACGAAAACAGCCTGACATTTCGGGCAATCTTTTCTAACAGTTCTTACACTAAAAGGGCATTATCATAATTTTCACAATTTCACAGTATTATTCCAACTTCATAGTGTGGAAATAAACAGTATATAAAACACAGGAAAATCACATTTTTGACAGGGAAATGATGACATACTGTATGCTGACACCGCCTTGATATGACGACACACAAGTCATCTCTTTTTGTAGTTGTGATTGTAAGTTATGCCATTTCATGCAGACCTGGGTTTAAATAGTATTTGTTTTTTTATGAAACACCTAAGCTGTGCATGGTGCAATGGAAGCAATGGCGTACAAACCTTGTCCACCAGGCAACCCAGGGCAGGTCTAATCAAACGCTCAAAGTGTTTGGAAGAAAATGATGAAAACAACTTGAACCCATGTCATGATCCACTCATAACAAGGATGCAAAAAATAAACATACGTTTAAACTATTTGACGTAAGATGTGATTGTACATAATGTTGATTTATTATGGATCTATGGATAAACACATCTACATAAAGAACGGAATGGATCAAACAGTACATTACCATAAGTCCTTGCAAACATGGTATTTCTGGTGTGCAGGGATCATATTCAAAAAAACCATTGTGATTTATTTACTACAATTCCACATAGCTCTGGCCATAGAAAGATGATTTAGGAGAACGCTGATCTGATCTAACCTTTCCTGCCTCATGAAATATGCAACATCCTGGCCACCAATCCCCTCCGCAGTCTCAGGATGTCTGTCTTACACCCAGGCGGCATGCAAGAGGAAATTGCTTTGGACTCTCACTGTATCGTCGGAATCATCGTCATGACAAAAAAACAGAACAACCGCAATCTCATTGTTACTGTACTACGCAACGTCCCAACCGTCCCTTAACATTCAAACCGGCTACATTTCCCACTTAGGTTTTTAAAATGTATTTAACATTTTTTAGGGGATCAGCTTTAATATTGCAGTTAGATTTTTGCTTCCATCAATATAATTGTCTGCATCATTTCCAATCCCCCATATTTTTGGGGGGTAAATATACACTACCAATCAAAAGTCTGGGGTCACTTAGAAATGTTCTGGTTTTTGAAAGAAAAGCAGATTTTTTGTCCATTAAAATAACATCAAATTGATCAGAAATACAGTGTAGACATTGTTCATGTTGTAAATGACTATTGTAGCTGGAAATGGCAGATTTTGTATGGAATATCTACAGTGTACAGAGGCCCATTATCAGCAACCATCACTCCTGTGTTCCAATGACACGTTGAGTTAGCTAATTCTAGTTCATAATTTTAAAAGGCTAATTGATCATTAGAAAACCCTTTTTTTTTACAATTATGTTAGCACAGCTTAAAACTGTTGTCCTGATTTAAAGAAGCAATATAACTGGCCTTCTTTAGACTAGTTGAGTATCTGGAGAATCAGCATTTGTGGGTTTGATTACAGGCTCAAAAGGGCCCGAAAGAAATAACTTTCTTCTGAAGCTCGTCAGTCTATTCTTGTTTTGAGAAATGAAGGCTATTCCATGCGAGAAATTGCCAGCAAACTGAAGATCTCGTACAACGCTGTGTACTACTCCCTTCACAGAACAGTGCAAACTGGCTCTAACCAGAATAGAAAGAGGAGGGGGAGGCCCCAGTGCACAACTGAGCAAGAGGATAAGTACATTAGAGAATCTAGTTTGAGAAACAGATGCCTCAGAAGTCCTCAATTGGCAGCTTCATTAAATAGTACCTGCAAAACACCAGTCTCAAAGTGTAATGATCTTCGTCTTCATCGGATGAGTAGGAGTAGGAAGGATCGGACCAAAACGCAGCGTGGTAAGTGTCCATGATTATTTATTATCACAGAACACGAAAATACAAAATAACAAAGTGAAAGTAAGAAATTAAAATCGAAAACAGCCCTGAAAGGTGAAAACACAAAACAGGAAACAACCACCCACAACTAACAGTGGGAAAACAGGCTACCTAAGTATTGTTCTCAATCAGAGACAACGATAGACAGCTGCCTCTGATTGAGAACCACACCAGGCCAAACAACACAGAAATCCAAAACATAGAAAATGAACATAGAATGCCCACCCTTGTCACACCCTGGCCTAACCAAAATAGAGAATAAAAGTCTCTCTATGGCCAGGGCGTGACACAAAGTCAACAGTGAAGAAGCGACTCCGGGATGCTGGCCTTCTAGGTCAAGTTCCTCTGTCCAGTGCCTGTGTTCTTTTGCCCATCTTAATATTTTATCTTTATTGGCCAGTCTGAGATATGGCTTTTTTTTTGCAACTCTGCCTTGAAGGCCAACATCCCAGAGTCGGGATGCTGGGAGGTTCGGGTACCCACGGGCAAGTGACGGAGATAACGATATAAAGCTTCCTGTCAGTCTCTGGCAAGAGTTACACATGGGCCAGCAGACAGGACAGAGAGAGGCCTGCTACAATTTTTTTCTTAAGAGACGGGCAAGACAGTGTCGGCTACATAGGTGTCTCTCCATCTGTCCTACTCTCATCTCCAAGATAGCAGGGGCAGCGGGAGAGAAACCGGACAGAATTATTGGACGTTTGAAAACATCATTGAGGCTTATCTCTGAGGTTCAAGCCAAAAATGAGAGTTGTAGGGGAGTATAATACTGGTTGTTTTTTATTTGTTTAGTGTTATAACACTGTAGTGTAATAACACAGTATTCAGGTTGTTCTGTAGTGTTATGATACAGTGTTCAAGTTGTTCTGTAGTGTTATGATATAGTATTTAGGTTGTTCTGTAGTGTTATGATATAGTATTTAGGTTGGTCTGTAGTGTTATGATATAGTATTTAGGTTGTTCTGTAGTGTTATGATACAGTGTTCAAGTTGTTCTGTAGTGTTATGATATAGTATTTAGGTTGTTCTGTAGTGTTATGATATAGTATTTAGGTTGGTCTGTAGTGTTATGATATAGTATTTAGGTTGTTCTGTAGTGTTATGATATAGTATTCAAGTTGTTCTGTAGTGTTATGATATAGTATTCAGGTTGTTCAGGTTGGTCTGTAGTGTTATGATATAGTATTCAGGTTGTTCAGGTTGTTCAGGTTGTTCCTTTGTGTTGTAATACACTATTCAGGTTGGTCTGTAGTGTTGTAATACAGTATTCAGGTTGTTCTGTAGTGTTATGATACAGTGTTCAAGTTGTTCTGTAGTGTTATGATATAGTATTTAGGTTGGTCTGTAGTGTTATGATATAGTATTTAGGTTGTTCTGTAGTGTTATGATATAGTATTCAAGTTGTTCTGTAGTGTTATGATATAGTATTCAGGTTGTTCAGGTTGGTCTGTAGTGTTATGATATAGTATTCAGGTTGTTCAGGTTGTTCAGGTTGTTCCTTTGTGTTGTAATACACTATTCAGGTTGGTCTGTAGTGTTGTAATACAGTATTCAGGTTGTTCCTTTGTGTTGTAATACAGTATTCAGGTTGTTCTGTAGTGTTGTAATACAGTATTCAGGTTGTTCAGGTTGTTCTGTACTGTTATAATACAGTATTGAGGTTGTTCAGGTTGTTCCTTTGTGTTGTAATACAGTATTCAGGTTGGTCTGTAGTGTTGTAATACAGTATTCAGGTTGTTCTGTAGTGTTATAATACAGTATTCAGGTTGTTATGTAGTGTTATGATACCGTCTCAATCTGGTACTGTACATGTTCCATTGTCTCTGTGTAAAGGATACTGTACATTCTATTATATCGAATAGTTTTGTTTACGTTTACAATGATGTAAAAACACGGCCTCTCGCATAATTTCTATTATTTCAATCTCAAGCCTTTCCCGATTAGAAGCCCCTCTGTTTTCCCCGCCTCCACCGGATAAAGAGAGGGACAACCTGATTTCCCCACTCCACCTCCGCTGGGTAGTGAGAGGGACGACCCCTTCCAGGCAAACGGCAAAAGCAGGCCACCCGCCAGGCAAAATTACAGGTAGCAGGCGCGTGCTGGTGCCCTGGCCAGTGGCTTGTCAGCAGGGGCATGGGGCCACTGCAGCCCCCTCTCTGGACGTCTAGGAGATAAACGCTACAGACTCCACTCACCCCTGAGGGCTCACAGCGGGCGGCGGATAGGGAGACCAGCCTCTGCTCTGCATGGGAGAGCTGAGAACTACAACTCCCAGCACTGCATAGGGAAAAACTACAACTTCCTATGGCGTGAACTGAAAATGAACGAACAGTCCTGTTACGGTGCGTGAATGAGGACCCAAAAGCGAATTAACAAAACAGAGTATCTTTAATTACAAAACAAAACGTAGGCTCAGACGGACAGGCAGATTCCGACAGGACAGGACAAGGTTACAGGAACACGACGATGGTCTGGTTCAGGCATGAATGACACAAACAAACAAACAAGAATCCGACAAGGACAGGAGCAGAAACAGAGAGAGATATAGGGACCTAATCAGAGGGAAAAAGGGAACAGGTGGGGAACGGGGTGAATGGGTAATTAGGAGGAGACAAGGCACAGCTGGGGAAAAGAGGGGGAGAAAAGGTAACATAACAACGACCAGCAGAGGGAGACAGGGTGAAGGGAAAGGACAGAGACAAGACAACATGACAGTACATGACAGTACCCCCCCACTCACCGAGCGCCTCCTGGCGCACTCGAGGAGGAAACCTGGCGGCAACGGAGGAAATCCTCGATCAGCGCACGGTCCAGCACGTCCCGAGAGGGAACCCAACTCCTCTCCTCCGGACCGTACCCCTCCCAATCAACAAGGTACTGGTGACCACGGCCCCGAGGACGCATGTCCAAAATCCTGCGGACCCTGTAGATGGGTGCGCCCTCGACAAGGATGGGGGGGGGGGGGGGGGAAGACGAGCGGGGGCGCGAAGAACGGGCTTAACACAAGAGACATGGAAGACCGGGTGGACGCGACGAAGGTATCGCGGAAGAAGAAGTCGAACTGCGACAGGATTAATGACCCGAGAAATACGGAACGGACCAATGAACCGCGGGGTCAACTTGCGAGACGCCGTCTTAAGGGGAAGGTTCTGAGTGGAGAGCCAAACTCTCTGACCGCGACAATATCTAGGACTCTTAGTTCTACGCTTATTAGCAGCCCTCACAGTCTGCGTCCTATAACGGCAAAGTGCAGACCTGACCCTCTTCCAGGTGCGCTCGCAACGTTGGACAAAAGCCTGAGCGGAGGGGACGCTGGACTCGGCGAACTGAGATGAGAACAGCGGAGGCTGGTACCCGAGGCTACTCTGAAAAGGAGATAGCCCGGTTGCAGACGAAGGAAGCGAGTTGTGGGCGTATTCTGCCCAGGGGAGCTGTTCTGACCAAGACGCAGGGTTGCGAAAAGAAAGACTGCGTAAGATGCGACCAATAGTCTGATTGGCCCGTTCTGCTTGACCGTTAGACTGGGGGTGAAAGCCGGAAGAGAGACTGACGGAAGCCCCAATCAAACGGCAAAACTCCCTCCAAAATTGAGACGTGAATTGCGGACCTCTGTCCGAAACGACGTCTGACGGAAGGCCATGAATTCTGAAAACATTCTCGATGATGATTTGTGCCGTCTCTTTAGCAGAAGGAAGCTTAGCAAGGGGAATGAAATGAGCCGCCTTAGAGAACCTATCGACAACCGTAAGAATAACAGTCTTCCCCGCTGACGAAGGCAGTCCGGTGACAAAATCTAAGGCGATGTGAGACCACGGTCGAGAGGGAATGGGAAGCGGCCTGAGACGGCCGGCAGGAGGGGAGTTACCGGACTTAGTCTGCGCGCAGACCGAACAAGCAGCCACGAAACGACGCGTGTCATGCTCCCGGGTGGGCCACCAAAAACGCTGGCGAATGGAAGCAAGCGTACCCCGAACGCCAGGGTGGCCGGCTAACTTGGCAGAGTGAGCCCACTGAAGAACGGCCAGACGAGTAGGAACGGGAACGAAAAGAAGGTTCCTAGGACAAGCGCGCGGCGACGGAGTGTGAGTGAGCGCTTGCTTTACCTGCCTCTCAATTCCCCAGACAGTCAACCCGACAACACGCCCCTCAGGGAGAATCCCCTCGGGGTCAGTGGAGGCTACTGAAGAACTGAAGAGACGAGATAAAGCATCAGGCTTGGTGTTCTTAGAGCCCGGACGATAAGAAATCACGAACTCGAAACGAGCGAAAAACAGCGCCCAACGCGCCTGACGCGCATTAAGTCGTTTGGCAGAACGGATGTACTCAAGGTTCCTATGGTCAGTCCAAACGACAAAAGGAACGGTCGCCCCCTCCAACCACTGTCGCCATTCGCCTAGGGCTAACCGGATGGCGAGCAGTTCGCGGTTTCCCACATCATAGTTACGTTCCGACGGGGACAGGCGATGAGAAAAATACGCGCATGGGTGGACCTTGTCGTCAGAGAGGGAGCGCTGAGAAAGAATGGCTCCCACGCCCACCTCTGACGCGTCAACCTCGACAACGAACTGTCTAGAGACGTCAGGTGTAACAAGGATAGGAGCGGATGTAAAACGATTCTTGAGGAGATCAAAAGCTCCCTGGGCGGAAACGGACCACTTAAAGCACGTCTTGACAGAAGTAAGGGCTGTGAGAGGAGCTGCCACCTGACCGAAATTTCGGATGAAACGACGATAGAAGTTCGCGAAGCCGAGAAAGCGCTGCAGCTCGACGCGTGACTTAGGAGCGGGCCAATCAATGACAGCTTGGACCTTAGCGGGATCCATCTTAATGCCTTCAGCGGAAATAACAGAACCGAGAAATGTGACGGAGGAGGCATGAAAAGTGCACTTCTCAGCCTTCACAAAAAGACAATTCTCTAAAAGGCGCTGGAGGACACGTCGAACGTGCTGAAGATGAATCTGGAGTGACGGTGAAAAAATCAGGATATCGTCAAGGTAAACGAAAACAAAGATGTTCAGCATGTCTCTCAGGACATCATTGACTAATGCCTGAAAGACAGCTGGAGCGTTAGCGAGGCCGAAAGGAAGAACCCGGTATTCAAAGTGCCCTAACGGAGTGTTAAACGCCGTCTTCCACTCGTCCCCCTCCCTGATGCGCACGAGATGGTAAGCGTTACGAAGGTCCAACTTAGTGAAAAACCTGGCTCCCTGCAGGATCTCGAAGGCTGAAGACATAAGAGGAAGCGGATAACGATTCTTAACTGTTATGTCATTCAGCCCTCGATAATCTATGCAGGGGCGCAGAGACCCGTCCTTCTTCTTGACAAAAAAAAACCCCGCTCCGGCGGGAGAGGAGGAGGGGACTATGGTACCGGCGTCAAGAGCTACAGACAAATAATCCTCGAGAGCCTTACGTTCGGGAGCCGACAGAGAGTATAGTCTACCCCGGGGGGGAGTGGTTCCCGGAAGGAGATCAATACTACAATCATACGACCGGTGTGGAGGAAGAGAGGTGGCCCTGGACCGACTGAACACCGTGCGCAGATCGTGATATTCCTCCGGCACCCCTGTCAAATCACCAGGCTCCTCCTGTGAAGAAGAAACAGAGGAAACAGGAGGGATAGCAGACATTAAACATTTCACATGACAAGAGACGTTCCAGGAGAGGATAGAATTACTAGACCAATTAATGGAAGGATTATGACAAACTAGCCAGGGATGGCCCAAAACAACAGGTGTAAAAGGTGAACGAAAAATCAAAAAAGAAATGGTTTCGCTATGATTACCAGAAACAGTGAGGGTTAAAGGTAGCGTCTCACGCTGAATCCTGGGGAGAGGACTACCATCCAGGGCGAACAAGGCCGTGGACTCCCTTAACTGTCTGAGAGGAATGTCATGTTCCCGAGCCCAGGTCTCGTCCATAAAACAGCCCTCCGCCCCAGAGTCTATTAAGGCACTGCAGGAAGCTGACGAACCGGTCCAGCGTAGATGGACCGACAAGGTAGTGCAGGATCTTGAAGGAGAGACAGGAGTAGTAGCGCTCACCAGTAGCCCTCCGCTTACTGATGAGCTCTGGCTTTTACTGGACATGAAGTGACAAAATGACCAGCAGAACCGCAATAGAGACAGAGGCGGTTGGTGATTCTCCGTTCCCTCTCCTTAGTCGAGATGCGGATACCTCCCAGCTGCATAGGCTCAGCTCCCGAGCCGGCAGAGGAAGATGGTAGTGATGCGGAGAGGGGGGCAACGGAGAACGCGAGCTCCTTTCCACGAGCTCGGTGACGAAGATCAACCCGTCGCTCAATGCGAATAGCGAGTTCAATCAAGGAATCCACGCTGGAAGGAACCTCCCGGGAGAGAATCTCATCCTTTACCTCTGCGCGGAGACCCTCCAGAAGACGAGCGAGCAAAGCCGGCTCGTTCCAGCCACTGGAGGCAGCAAGAGTGCGAAACTCAATAGAGTAGTCTGTTATGGATCGATTGCCTTGACATAGGGAAGACAGGGCCCTGGAAGCCTCCTCCCCAAAAACAGATCGATCAAAAACCCGTATCATCTCCTCCTTAAAGTCCTGATACTGGTTAGTACACTCAGCCCTTGCCTCCCAGATTGCCGTGCCCCACTCACGAGCCCGTCCAGTAAGGAGAGATATGACGTAGGCGACACGAGCAGTGCTCCTGGCGTAAGTGTTGGGCTGGAGAGAAAACACAATATCACACTGGGTGAGGAACGAGCGGCATTCAGTGGGCTCCCCAGAGTAACACGGCGGGTTATTGATTCTGGGCTCCGGAGATTCGAAAGCCCTGGAAGTGGCCGGTGGATCGAGGCGGAGATGGTGAACCTGTTCTGTGAGGTTGGAGACTTGGGTGGCCAGGGTCTCAACGGCATGTCGAGCAGCAGACAATTCCTGCTCGTGTCTGCCTAGCATCGCTCCCTGGATCTCGACGGCTGAGTGGAGAGGATCCGAAGTCGCTGGGTCCATTCTTGGTCGGATTCTTCTGTTACGGTGCGTGAATGAGGACCCAAAAGCGAATTAACAAAACAGAGTATCTTTAATTACAAAACAAAACGTAGGCTCAGACGGACAGGCAGATTCCGACAGGACAGGACAAGGTTACAGGAACACGACGATGGTCTGGTTCAGGCATGAATGACACAAACAAACAAACAAGAATCCGACAAGGACAGGAGCAGAAACAGAGAGAGATATAGGGACCTAATCAGAGGGAAAAAGGGAACAGGTGGGGAACGGGGTGAATGGGTAATTAGGAGGAGACAAGGCACAGCTGGGGAAAAGAGGGGGAGAAAAGGTAACATAACAACGACCAGCAGAGGGAGACAGGGTGAAGGGAAAGGACAGAGACAAGACAACATGACAGTACATGACAAGTCCTTACACCACTCCAGGAAACCACATGATAACAGTGATATTTTTCAGAAATGTATAAATGTTCTTATTAACTAATTGGTCTATGGACAATGGGATGCATGCTTACGGACATTATGATGCATTGACAGACAATGAATATGACTATGAATATGAAAGTGTAGCTTATTGCCTTTTGCAAGAGAGTTTCTTTAGAGTAATATCAGACTAGTTGTGGAATCCACTTAAAGGGGCAATCTGAGATTCAAACAACAACTAGTTTTTTTTTCCGTAAACGGCTGAGGGATTGGGGCTGGAGAAATGTAATTAATGGACGGAGCCAGTGATGCAGGGACTGATTATTCATCATATCAAAAGGATAGTTTAATAGTTTTACATTTGTACAAGCCTATATTTTGGGGTGTCATAGAGCAAATTATACTCACGAGGCATTTATACTGTAAAATTTATTATTTAAGAATCAATGGCTCTACATGACTCATAAAAAATAAAGAAAAAATATGTATCAATCCCAGATATCCCATTCAACTGTCTGGACATCCATTTGCGTTCCTCTCCATCATATTTCTGTCACGACTTCCTGCGGAGTCGGTCCCTCTCCTTGTTCGGGCGGCGTTCGGCGGTCGACGTCACCGGCCTTCTAGCCATCGCCGATCCACTTTTCATTTTCCATTTGTTTTGTCTTTGTTTTCTACACACACCTGCTTTTCAATTCCCCCATAACATGTTCATTATTTAACCCTCTGGTTTCCCCCACTGTAACGGTTGTTCCTCTGACGAGGAGGAGTAGTAGGAAGGATCGGAGGACCAATGCGCAGCGTGGTAAGTGTTCATGATATTTATTATAACTAAGAACACTAAAGAACAAAACAATAAAGTGACAACGAACGAAACGAAACAGTCCTGTACGGTGAATACACAAAACACAGAACAGAAAATAATCACCCACAACTCAAGGGTGAAAACAGGCTGCCTAAGTATGGTTCTCAATCAGGGACAACGATTGACAGCTGCCTCTGATTGAGAACCATACCAGGCCAAACACAGAAATCCCAAATCATAGAAAAAAAGAACATAGACTGCCCACCCAACTCACGCCCTGACCATACTAAAACAAAGACATAACAAAAGAACTAAGGTCAGAACGTGACACCCATGTGTGTGTGCGTGTTTGTTTTATTGTTCAGGCTGTTACTGACGGCTGGTATTTTGTTGCCGGGGTACCGGTATTTTTCGTGGTACCGGTATTTTTCCCGCACCATAGAATTGTGTTTATACTGGTGTTAACTTCTATTAAATACCTTGTCCACGCATCTCAGCTCTCCTGTGCCTGACTCCTTTCACCAGTTACTCACAGGCTTGACAATTTCAGGTTAATACTATCCATCTTTTGTCTACATTCTGCCATACACTGTGCTCCTTGTCGAACACTCTCACATTTATGATGCCAAATTATCTGCTATAATAAGCAATGATCTGAAACTGGTAAGATTTTTGGACCATTTCATTCCAATTATTTCAGATCTTTGATGTTTTCTTAGATGAATAGATATATTCATTAAATACCCACAGGTGGTCACCATCTACCGTTGAAGTCGGAAGATTACATACACCTTAGACAAATACATTTAAACTCAGTTTTTCACAATTCCTGACATTTAATCCTAGTAAAAAATTCCCTGTCTTAGGTCAGTTAGGATCACCACTTTATTTTAAGAATGTGAAATGTCAGAATAATAGTAGAGAGAATGATTTATTTAAGCTTTTATTTCTTTCATCACATTCCCAGCGGGTCAGAAGGTTACATACACTCAATTAGTATTTGGTAGCATTGCCTTTAAATTGTTTAACCTGGGTCAAACGTTTCGGGTAGCCTATACACAAACTTCCCACAATAAGTTGGATGAATTTTAGCCCATTCCTCCTGACAGAGCTGCTGTAACTGAGTCAGGTTTGTAGGCCTCCTCGCTCGCACACGTTTTTTCAGTTCTGCACACAAATGTTCTATAGGATTGAGGTCAGGGCTTTGTGATGGCCACTCCAATACCTTGACTTTGTTGTCCTTAAGCCATTTTGCCACAACTTTGGACGTATGCTTGGGGTCATTGTCCATTTGGAAGACCCATTTGCAGCCATACTGATGTCTTGAGATGTTGCTTCAATATATCCACATAATTTTCCCGTCTCACGATGCCATCTATTTTGTGAAGTGCACCAGTCCCTCTTGCAGCAAAGCACCCCCATAACATGATGCTGCCACCCCCGTGGTTCACGTTTGGGATGGTGTTCTTCGGCTTGGTTTTCCTTCTTCGGTTTTCCTCCAAATATAATGATGGTCGTTATGGCCAAACAGTTCTATTTTTGTTTCATCAGACCAGAGGATATTTCTCCAAAAAGTACAATCTTTGTCCTCATGTGCTGTTGAAAACCGTAGTCAGGCTTTTTTATGGCTGTTTTGGAGCAGTGACTTCTTCCTTGCTGAGAGGCCTTTCAGTTTATGTCGATATAGGACTAGTTTTACAGTGGATATAAATACTTTTGTAGCTGTTTCCTTCAGCATCTTTACAAGGTCCTTTGCTGTTGTTCTGGGATTGATTTGCACTTTTCACATGAAAGTACGTTCATCTCTAGGAGACAGAACGCGTCTCCTTCCTGAGCGGTATGACAGCTGCGTGGTCCCATGGTGTTTATACTTACGTACTATTGTTTGTACAGATTAATGTGGTACCTTCAAGCGTTTGATCTACCATTTATTTTCTGAGGTCTTCACTGATTCCTTTTGATTTTCCCATGATGTCAAGCAAAGAGGCACTGAGTTTGAAGGTAGGCCTTGAAATACATCCACAGGTACACCTCCAATTGACTCAAATGATGTCAATTAGCCTAGCAGAAGCTTCTAAAGCCATGACATCATTTTCTGGGATGTTCCAAGCTGTTTAAAGGCACAATCAACTTAGTGTATGTAAACTTCTGACCCACTGGAATTGTGATACAGTGAATTATAAGTGAAATAATCGGTCTGTAAAACAATTGTTGGAAAAATGATGTCCTAACCGACTTGCCAAAACTATCGTTTTTTTAACAAGAATTTTGTGGAGTGGTTTAAAAACGAGTTTTAATGACTCCAACCTAAGGTTATGTAAACTTCCTACTTCAACTGTATTATGATGCAATCGATTTTCAGTATTGCTACGGTTTTAAGAGATGCATTTTCATTTTGTTGCACACGCTAGAGTAAGATTTGGTTTTGCAATACTAAGAAATTCTCAGATAAATAATATATAAGCTGTCCTAGTAAGTAACAGCAATAGAATAAACAATTAACTGCTTTTTGCAGAATCACCATTACTTTCCAGCTTTTTTAGACAATCTGAATTTCTCATGCATTTCAACATTCAATAAAGTAAGTGTGGAACTCACAGCAGCGATATAATCAAGTAAACAAATGAGAGTTTTGAAACATATTGAAACTCCGATCAATCAGTATCTATCAATATCTGTTACGTCTTGACCATAGAAAGCTTTTCATTCTCTATGTTGGTTAGGTCAGGGTGTGACTAGGGTGGGACATCTAGGTAATCATATTTCTATGTTGGCCTGGTATGGTTCCCAATCAGAGGCAGCTGTCTATCATTGTCTCTGATTGGGGATCATATTTAGGCAGCCATTTCCCCTTTGTGCTTTGTGGGATCTTGTCTAGGTATAGTTGCCTGTGAGCACTACTTTGAGCTTCACGTTTCATTTTTCGCTTTATTGTTTTTTCTTTGAGTTTCTTTTCCTAATAAAGAGGATGGAGACATACCACGCTGCATCATGGTCCTCTCCTTATAACGATTGTGACAATATCCATGAGAGAGGGATCTGTGAGAGAGTTTTGAAACATATTGAAACTCCAATCAATCAATCAATATGTGTGAGAGTTTGAAACATATTAACACTCCAATCAATCAATATCTATTTGAAGGTTTTGAAGCATTAAAACTCCAATCAATCAATATCTATTTGAAAGTTTTGAAACATTAAAACTCCAATCAATCAATATCTATTTGAAAGTTTTGAAACATTAAAACTCCAATCAATCAATATCTATGAGAATGTTTTGAAACATTAAAACCAATCAATCAATATCTATTTGAAAGTTTTGAAACATTAAAACCAATCAATCAATATCTATTTGAAAGTTTTGAAACATTAAAACATATCAATCAATATCTATGAGAATGTTTTGAAGCATTGAAACTCCAATCAATCAATATCTGCAGATGTAAAGTAGCCCTCACCGTAAAATGTTGTTCGCGATGAGACATACGAGAGACATATTACCTTTAAGAAATCAAGCTAATGATTTTTCATTTACACAATAATCAAATATTAATTATCTTGAAGACAGATTAGAGGCTGGTCTTCTTGGGACCATCAGATGACTTTCTGATCAAGACGTAATGAATGACGACTTTCAGAAGGCCTCCGATGAAGAACTTACAGAATGACATATTCAAGTTTTGTCTGCCTTGCGAATTTTAAAGATTTCATTCCAACTTTATATTTTGTTTTCTTCAGAACAACTGATTATTTCACAAAGTGGTGTCTACACTCCTGGTGGATAAAGCATCGACATGATGAATTTGTAAACCAAGCTCAGACTATGATGCATGTTGTGTTATTAATGGCCCTGTCAGCAAGAACATCTCTCTAAAGACAAAACACAAATAGCTTAAAGCAATCATGGAATTGGCCGTTTAGTGCACAAAACAGTAGAGCTGATACCCAGATTCCTTGCAGCATTTTGTCCTCTGATATGAAAAAGGTTAATCCAACATTAATATCTGTACACATCATTTTATTCATTTAAATGCAGCTCTGTCACCCAAACTGCTCCTTTAAAAAAAAAAGGGATTTGTCAGAAGAGCCTAATGATGGGTGGGTGGGCCTAGAGACTATGATGGATGGGTGGGCCTAGAGACTATGATGGGTGGGTGGGCCTAGAGACTATGTTGGGTGGGTGGGCCTAGAGACTATGATGGGTGGGTGGGCCTAGAGACTATGATGGATGGGTGGGCCTAGAGACTATGATGGGTGGGTGGGCCTAGAGACTATGATGGGGTGGGTGGGCCTAGAGACTATGATGGGTGGGTGGGCCTAGAGACTATGATGGGTGGGTGGGCCTAGAGACTATGATGGGTGGGTGGGCCTAGAGACTATGATGGGTGGGTGGGCCTAGAGACTATGATGGGTGGGTGGGTCTAGAGACTATGATGGGTGGGTGGGCCTAGAGACTATGATGGGTGGGTGGGCCTAGAGACTATGATGGGTGGGTGGGCCTAGAGACTATGATGGGTGGGTGGGCCTAGAGACTATGATGGGTGGGTGGGCCTAGAGACTATGATGGGTGGGTGGGCCTAGAGACTATGATGGGTGGGTGGGCCTAGAGACTATGATGGGTGGGTGGGCCTAGAGACTATGATGGGTGGGTGGGCCTAGAGACTATGATGGGTAGGTGGGCCTAGAGACTATGATGGGTGGGTGGGCCTAGAGACTATGATGGGTGGGTGGGCCTAGAGACTATGATGGGTGGGTGGGCCTAGAGACTATGATGGGTGGGTGGGCCTAGAGACTATGATGGGTGGGTGGGCCTAGAGACTATGATGGGTGGGTGGGCCTAGAGACTATGATGGGTGGGTGGGCCTAGAGACTATGTTGGGTGGGTGGGCCTAGAGACTATGATGGGTGGGTGGGCCTAGAGACTATGATGGGTGGGGGGGCCTAGAGACTATGATGGGTAGGTGGGCCTAGAGACTATGATGGGTGGGTGGGCCTAGAGACTATGATGGGTGGGTGGGCCTAGAGACTATGATGGGTGGGTGGGCCTAGAGACTATGATGGGTGGGTGGGCCTAGAGACTATGATGGGTGGGTGGGCCTAGAGACTATGATGGGTGGGTGGGCCTAGAGACTTTGATGGGTGGGTGGGCCTAGAGACTATGATGGGTGGGTGGGCCTAGAGACTATGTTGGGTCGGTGGGCCTAGAGACTATGATGGGTGGGTGGGCCTAGAGACTATGATGGGTGGGTGGGCCTAGAGACTATGATGGGTAGGTGGGCCTAGAGACTATGATGGGTGGGTGGGCCTAGAGACTATGATGGGTGGGTGGGCCTAGAGACTATGATGGGTGGGTGGGCCTAGAGACTATGATGGGTGGGTGGGCCTAGAGACTATGATGGGTGGGTGGGCCTAGAGACTATGATGGGTGGGTGGGCCTAGAGACTATGATGGGTGTGGCTACAGTCCAAATGTTTAACCTCTATTATATGGTAACGCAAGTTTAGAAGCTCATGAGAGCTGGTCTAACCCTGCAGGTTTACTGGGCGGTTGCATGGAGCAATCTGCCCATGGTGACACAAAGGGAACAGATCCCAACATCCCAACATGTTTCAGACAGACCACTAATGTCCCTGTTCTTAAGAACACCAAGGTAACCTGTCTAAATGACTATTGCCCCATAGCACTGACATCTGTAGCCATGAAATGCTTTTAAAGGCTGGTCATGGCTCACATCAACACCATCATCCCAGACTCCCTGGACCCACTCCTATTCGCATAGCGCCACAACAGATCCACAGATGACGCAATCTCTATTGCAATCCACACTGCTCTCTCTTTCACCTGGACAAGAGTAGTACCCTATGTGAGAATGCCGTTTATTGACTACAGCGCAGCGTTCAACACCATAGTCCCCTCCAAGTTCATCACCAAGCTTGGGACCCTGGGACTGAACCCCTCCCTCTGCAACTGGATCCTGGACTTCAGACAGGCCGCCCCCAGAGGGTAGGTAACAACACATCTGCCACGCTGACCCTCAACACAGGGGCCCCTCAGAGGTGTGTGCTTTGTCCCCTCCTGTACTCCCTTTTCACCCATGACCGCGTGGCCACACACACAACTCCAAGAACATCATCAGGTTTACTGACGATACAACGGTGGTAAGCCTAATCACAGACGATGATGAGACAACCTACAGGAGGAAGTCAGAGACCTGGCAGTGTGATGCCAGGACAACAACCTCTCCCTCAACATTGGCAAGGCAAAATACCTGATCGTGGACTACAGGAAATATTGACAAGCTATAGTGGAGCGGGTCAAGAGTTTCAAGATCCTCGGTGTCCACATCACCAAGGACTTAACATGATCCTCTCACACCAGCACAGTTGTGAAGAAGGCGCAACAGTGCCTCTTCCCCTCAGGACTTTGAAAAGATTTGGTATGGCTCCTCAACTCCTCAAAATGTCCTACAGCTGCACCATTGAGAGCATTTTGACTGGCAACTGCACCACCCTCGATTGCAAAGCGCTACAAAGGGTGGTGCAGATGGCCCAGTACGTCACTGGGGCTGAGCTCCCTGCCATCCAGCACCTCTATGCCAGGCTGTGTCAGTGGAAGGCCCTAAGAATTGTCAAAGACTCCAGCCACCCAAGCCATAGACTGTTCACTCTGCTACCGCACGGCAAGTGGTATTGGAACGCCAAGTCTGGGACCAAAAGGCACCTGGACAGCTTCTACACCCGAGCCATAAGACTGCTGAAAAATCAATCATATAACTACCCAGATTATTGCATTGACACTTTTTTCAATCAATCAATCAGATTTATTTATAAAACCCTTTTTTTTATATATCAGCAGATGTCACAAAGTGCTTATACAGAAACCCAGCCTAAAACCCCAAACAGCAAGCAATGCAGATGTTGAAGCACGGTAGCTAGGAAAAACTCTCTAGAAAGGCAGGAACCTTGGAAGAAACCTCGAAAGGAACCAGGCTCTGATTGGTGGCCAGTAATCTTCTGGCTGTGCCGGTGGAGATTATAAGAGTACATAGCCATTCAGGCTAGATCGTTCTTCAAGATGTTTAAACATTCATAGGTGACCCGCAGGGTCAAATAATAATCACAGTGGCTATTGAGGGTGCCACAGGTCAGCACCTCAAGACTAAACGTCAGTTAGCTTTTCATAGCTGAGAATTAAGAGGCCGAGAAAGAAGGAGAGAGAGAGAGAGAGAGAGAGAGAGAGAGAGAGAGAGAGAGAGAGAGAGAGAGAGAGAGAGAGAGAGAGAGAGAGAGAGAGAGAGAGAGAGAGAGAGAGAGAGAGAGAGAGAGAGAGAGAGAGAGAGAGAGAGAGAGAGAGAGAGTCTTGTGTGTTTATATGATACCACGAGTCGAATCCTGACAGAATTCCCCCCCCCTCCAAAAAATGTCTGTCTCCCCTTTATCCTGAAATTCGTTAAGGGCGCTGTTCAGATTAACTTCGAGGTTGTTTGGGGTTTTTCCTTTCGTCTCTGTTCCACACATCTCCTGACACTACAATACGTTTGATTTTGTCCTTTCCAGCAATGTACTTAAAATGATCACATACAGGATGCTGCTGGTGTTTGGTTTGCTGCCGCAATTGTTCACGCCTATGGTTCACGCTCATGCTCTGCGATCGCCCTCTGATTTCTTCCCTATTAACTACTGACAGCTAGTGATAGGGATGTACCAGCTAGGTCTATTTAGATCTATACTAGGTCTATTTGAAACATCACCATCTACTGACAGCTAGTGATAGTGATGGACCAGCTAGGTCTATTTAGATCTATACTAGGTCTATTTGAAACATCACCATCTACTGACAGCTAGTGATAGTGATGTACCAGCTAGGTCTATTTAGATCTATACTAGGTCTATTTGAAACATTGTCATCTAGTGGCAGCATTTACCTGCCAGATTCAGAAACTCGAAAACCCCATTCGAAAAAAAAGCTTGAAAACCACATTTAATTTTTGACCAAAGTAAACATTTATTAATAATTAAATCTACAAATGATTGATGATGTTTTTTATTTTATTTTAGTTAATTTTGCGGTCAATGATAATAGTTTTAGCATATATTTTTTTAGCTTTTTTTCATTTAGTGTAATAACCTTGTTAGTTACTCGTTTTAATGCTGAATAAAAACTGCAACATTCATTTCTAAAATAGCCTTAACTGTAGGCTATTTACTTTTTAACAAAAGTCATACCGAATTGTGTTAGGTTGACAACTCAAACATATATCAACATTTAAAGGAGATGTATCTAATGCTTGGATAGTTTAATCTGAGCCACTGGCTTAAATGGGAAATTTAACTAAAATCCCACATTTCCTTAGTGGTTCCATACATTGAAATTAACTAGGTGGAGTTTGCCTTCTCCTCTTTTGTCTCCCTGCAGTCTAGAACTGGAAGGTGCCAAAACGGGTCAGGTGACTCATTGCTTGTCTTTGTGCACTGGTACTGTAGCTATGCTCTGTTGTGAGTCAAAGAGCGATTGAGAAACCTGCGAATTGTGGCCAAATTCTTTGTTTAATTGAAAGCATATGGCCAAACAAACTATCAAAAGTACTATCTGTTTTGAGCCAGGAAATGTTCACTTTTCCACCTAAAACAATTTGGATTATTTTACATCATTCATTTTATTTGGCCGACTGCAACAACAGCAGAGATGGGTAGCAACTGCTGGTAACAACTCTCGTGGGGAAAACTATGTGTCGTGCCTTAAGAGCCTGGACTTTTTGTTGTTGTGTTACAGCCTGAATTTAAAATGGATTAAATTGATATGTTTGGTCACTGGCCTAAACACAATACCCCATAATGTCAAACACATGTTTACATGTTAATTAAACATTAAAAGCTGAAATGTCTTGAGTCAGTAAGTATTCAAGTCCTTTGTTATGGCAAGCCTTAATACGTCCTAGAGAAAAACATGTGCTTAGCAAGTCACAAGTCACATTATACATTGCATGGTGTTCAACATGATTTTTTTAATGACTACCTCATCTCTGTACCCCCACACATAAAATGATCTGTCCCTCAGTCGAGCAGCGAATTACAAACACAGATTCAACCACAGGGACCAGGAAGGTTTTTCAATGCCTCGCAAAGAAGGGCACCTAATGGTAGATGGGTACTTTTTTTTCAACCAGACATTGAATATCAGTTTGAGCCTGGTGAAGTTATTAATTACACTTTGCATGGTGTATAGAAACACTCAGTCACTACAAAGATACAGGTGTCCATACTAAAGGAAATCGCTCAGGGATTTCACCATGAGGCCAAGGGTGACATTAAAACAGTTACAGAGTTTAATGGCTGTGATGGGGGACAACTGAGGATGGATCAACAACATTGTAGTTACTCCACAATACTAAACTAGTTGACAGAGTGAAAAGAAGGAAGCCTGTACAAACAAATATTCCGAAACATACATTAATAAGGCACAAAGGAGATGTTGCAAAATACAGTAGCAAAGAAATTAACTTCATGTCCTGAATACAAAGTGTTATGTTTGGGGCAAATTTCAAGCATAGTGGTGGCTGCATCATGTTATGGGTATGTTTGTAATTATTAAGTACTAGGGAGTTTTTCAGGATAAAATAGAAACTGAACATTTGAAAGACTTATCACAGGTAGCCTAAAGTTAGTTCTGAAAAGAGGAAATCCGAAGAGATGCCAGCAAGAGAAAGCTTGTGTTTGGTCCTTGGCTGCAAGAAATCTAGAGAAGAAGGCACAACATGTCACTGTTTTCCATTGAAAGATATGAACAAACGCAGAAGATGGCTAGTAGCCATAAAACAGTAAATAGTATGTAAACACTCCTACAGCCAAATCCACACGTGCATTGTAGCCTAAGCACTTAATCGACGATGACTACAATATATATATATATATATATATATATATATATATATATATATATAATCAGAAAATGAGGGGGGAAAAAAACACAAAATTAAAGTCAAACACACAGCTGTTCTTCAGTGTTCCCAAGGACTGGATCTGGTGCCGTGCCAAAACGCAGAGGCGTTTTTAAATGTCAAAGCCAGCGTGCAGAGGTATGTAGTCTAATGAGAAGTTGGAGTGGATCTGATTCTGTTGTATCGTGTAAACATAGCCTAGAAGCTCTACCGGGTTAGCACATGTGCCCTGTCCTTATGACAAAGGGGATGAGGAGATAGGCAATAATTGTGTCATCTTACATTGCAATAGACAGTAATTGTGTCATCTTACATTGAAATAGACAGTAATTGTGTCATCTTACATTGAAATAGACAGTAATTGTGTCATCGTACATTGAAATAGACAGTAATTGTGTCATCTTACATTGCAGTAGACAGCAACTGTGTCATTTTACATTGCAGAAGACACAGAATAAAAATGAAAAGTGTTGTTACATTTTAATTACTTAGTATCTTGTCTACTTGCTTTTTTTCCATAATCATGATCTACTATTTTTGATGTGTTGACTAGCCGTGGTTTATTTGCATGACAAGATTTCATGCTTTTAACAACTTTATAGCCTTGTGTGAAATGCATGGCCCCAGGAACCCTCTGGAGCCATCTTATTAGCATGAAATACATGGCCCCAGAAACCCTCTGGAGCAATCTTATTAGCATGAAATACATGGCCCCAGAAACCCTCTGGAGCAATCTTATTAGCATGAAATACATGGCCCCAGGAACCCCTGGGGTACGGGGCCTTGCAAAGGTATTCATCCCCCTTGCCGTTTTTCCTATCTTGTTGCGTTACAACCTGTAATTTGAATGGATTTTTATTTGGATTTTATGTAACGGACACAAACACAAAATTGTCCAAATTGGTGAATAGAAAAATATCCTGTTTACAAGAATTCAACAAAAATGTAAACGGAAAAGTGGTGTGCGCATATGTACAGTGCCTTGCGAAAGTATTCGGCCCCCTTGAACTTTGCGACCTTTTGCCACATTTCAGGCTTCAAACATAAAGATATGAAATTGTATTTTTTTTTGTGAAGAATCAAATACAAAGTATTAACTTAAGGGGGCTGAATAATTTTGCACGCCCAATTTTTTCAGTTTTTGATTTGTTAAAAAAGTTTGAAATATCCAATAAATGTCGTTCCACTTCATGATTGTGTCCCACTTGTTGTTGATTCTTCACAAAAAAATACAGTTTTATATCTTTCTGTTTGAAGCCTGAAATGTGGCAAAAGGTCGCAAAGTTCATGGGGGCCGAATACTTTCGCAAGGCACTGTATTCACCCCATTTGCTATGAAGCCCCTAAATAAGATCTGGTGCAACCAAGTCACATAATTAGTTAAATAAAGTCCACCTGTGTGCAATCTAGGTGTCACATGATCTGTCACATGATCTCAGTATATATATACACCTGTTCTGAAAGGCCCCAATGTCACGACTTCTGCCGAAGTCGTTGCCTCTCCTTGTTCGGGCGGTGCTCGGCGTTCGACGTCACCGGTCTTCTAGCCATCATTGATCCTTTTTTCATGACAATGTGATCCATGACGGAGCTGATAACGTCAAGCTCCCTCGCTTGTTCCTGAACGCGTTCCTCCAGCTCCATGGGCATAGTGTCCTCTCCTGCTGACTTCATATATTGGTCAGAGATTCTGTCATGCATAGGTGTAATAGGTGGCAGGGAAGTCAGGCGCAGGAGAGTCAAATGGAGTGTAAAATGGAGTCTTTTAATAAAGTCCACGGAGTATGCTCCATAACACTAAATGTACATAAACATGGGTACGAGGACCCGACGCGCACCTATACAACAATCATACTACACTGACAATAAAACAATCTCTGACAAAGACATGAGGGGAAACAGAGGGTTAAATACACAACAGGTAATGAATGGGATTGAAAACAGGTGTGTGGGAAGACAAGACAAAACCAATGGAAAATGAAAAAAGGATCAATGATGGCTAGAAGACCGGTGACGTCGAACGCCGAGCACCGCCCGAACAAGGAGAGGCAACGACTTCGGCAGAAGTCGTGACACCCAAGGTTTGCAACACCACTAAGCAAGGGGCACCACCAAGCAAGCGGCACCATGAAGACCAAGGAGCTCTCCAAACAGGTCAGGGACAAAGTTGTGGAGAAGTACAGATCAGGGATGGGTTATAAAAAAATATCTGAAACTTTGAACATCCCACGGAGCACCATTAAATCCATTATTAAAAAACGGAAAGAATATGGCACCACAACAAACCTGCCAAGAGAGGGCCGCCCACCAAAACTCTCATACCAAGCAAGGAGGGCATTAATCAGAGAGGCAACAAAGAGACCAAAGATAACCCTGAAGGAGCTGCAAAGCTCCACAGTGGGGGATTGGAGTATCTGTCCATAGGACCACTTTCAGCTGTACACTCCACAGAGCTGGGCTTTACATAAGAATGGCTAGAAAAAAAGCCATTGCTTAAAGAAAATAATAAGCAAACACTTTTGGTGTTCACCAAAAGGCATGTTGGAAACTCCCCAAACATATGGAAGAAGGTACTCTGGTCAGATGAGACTAAAATGTTGCTTTTTGGCCTTCAAGGAAAATGCTATTTCTGGTGCAAACCCAACACCTCTCATCACCCCGAGAACAACATCCCCACAGTGAAGCATGGTGGTGGCAGCATCATGCTATGGGGATGTTTTTCATCGACAGGGACTGGGAAATTGGTCAGAATTGAAGGAATGATGGATGGCGCTAAATACAGGGAAATTCTTGAGGGAAACCTGTTTCAGTCTTCCAGAGATTTGAGACTGGTGTACGGAGGTTCACCTTCCAGCAGGACAATGACCCTAAGAATACTGCTAAAGCAGCACTCAAGTGGTTTAAGGGGAAACATTTAAATGTCTTGGAATGGCGTACTTAAAGCCCATACCTCAAACTTAAAGATTGCTGTACACCAGCGGAACCCATCCAACTTGAAGGAGCTGGAGCAATTTGGCCTTGAAGAATGGGCAACAATCCCAGTAGCTAGGTGTGACAAGCTTATAGAGACATACCCCAAGAAACTTGCAGCTGTAATTGCTGCTAAAGGTGGCTCCACAAAGTAATGACTTTGGGGGAGGGGGGATAGTTATTCACACTCAAGTTTTCTGTTTTTTATTATTATTTCTTGTTTGTTTCACAATAAAAATATGTTGCATCTTGGAAGTGGTAGGCACAACCTGCCATTTAAAAAAAATATTTTAATTCCAGGTTGTAAGGAAACAAAGTAGGAAAAATGCCAAGGGGGTTGAAAACTTTCACAAGCCACTGTAGGCCTATTAGCATCAAACACATGGTTCCAGGAACCCTCTGGAGTAGGCTTATTAGCATGAAATACAAGGTCCTAGGAACCACATGGGGTAGACCTATTAAAATGAAATACATGGTCCCTGGGATAGGCCTTTTCTCATGGTCTGGTTTGTTGTGTATTCATAACCCCCACCTCACCTGTCAGGATTGGCTTTGAGTATCCTAACAATAGAGCTACTGTTAGCCCCATGGACATAAATGACATTAGCAGATCCAATGTATTATCCACATAGATTCCACATCACAATGTGTTGACAAATTACGTTGAAACAGTGGCGTGTTATCATGGATGCCAAGCTTCCCCAATAAATGGACCAACATTTTTTTTTTTTCAAAATGTGTATCTTTTGTCTCTCTGTGTTTTATAATTTTCCTTCAATTCTCAAGAAGCTGTATGTAACTCACAGGAGAAAGCATCCGAGCGAGCAAAACAACACCACTCTGTCTCTCTACATGTAGACCATCTATCTGATGCTGTCTGGTCCAAATGAGTATGACATTTTTTGCCACAAGTAGCATTGAAGGAAAGGGAAACCGGTGAGCATCTGGCCTCCCTTGACAAAAAAAAAGTATTAGAAAATGTGTCAATCAGCGTTGAGCAAAAGTGTCACGACTTCCACCGAAGTCAGGTCATCTCCTTGTTTGGCGGCGCTCGGCGCTTGGCGTCGCCGGTCTTCTAGCCATCGTCGATCCCACTTTTCATTTTCCATTTGTTTTGTCTTGTTTTTCCACACACCTGGTTTCAATTCCCTCATTTACTTGTTGTGTATTTATTTAACCCTCTGTTTCCCCCCCATTGTCTTTGTGTGGGATTGTTTATTGTGGTGCTTGCGCCCGTTCCCCATGAGCGCACAACGGGTTATCTGTGTGCCCGTTTATCTTGTTGTTCTGGATGCCGTTGGTTTTGCTAATTAAATCTCCGGTTATTACCCAGTTCTGCTCTCCTGCGCCTGACTTCTCTGCCGCCAATTACGCACCCCGCTACATAATGTGAGTGAGCTCAACTGTGAATGGTCCTGGCGTACCAAAACAGAAAGTGTCAAGAGAAGGCAGCTTGGATTTGGCTTCATTCCTATTAAATCCCATTGAGCATAAGTCATTGACAGAAAAACTTTCATTGTTTTATCACATTGTGTTGTTGTCCTCGAGTGGCTAGCTAGCTTGCTAAAATTGTCCCTTTCTTAATTAGCCATGGATGGAGATTGGGATTTGGACTTGTGGTTTTACTTAATTCTCTGTACTGGCCAATAATTATAATGTTGTTTCTGATCCAACCATTAATTCATACATTGTTGTGCCACTGGCCTAAGAGGATGGCAGTTTCAATATGTAGCTAGATGTAGAAGGCTACTGTTAACTAGCTAATGTTGCCCATGAATGGAAGCTAGGCTAGCAAATATTTTAGCCAGGTTGCCTAAGGATAACACAAAATAAAAGCGTGTACTGTATGACAGAGTGACAGACCGTTTCGTCAACATGAGAGAGAGGAGGACGGCATTGACGTTTCTTTACAAGCAGGGTGAGTCAACATGTTTTTCTACTTGCACGAACACACACACACACACACACACACACACACACACACACACACACACACACACACACACACACACACACACACACACACACACACACACACACAAAAACCAGAAACCATGGACAGCAACATCATATTTAGCTTACGTTGATTGGACTAAAATATTTTGGGGGGGTATCTTATAGTTGTCACTGTATTAGACTAAGCAGAGGTGATTTGATGATGTTGAAATGGTGCTGTAATAATGGAGGCAGAGTCTATTTTCTTTGTGACTTGTGCTAACTCTCTGTGGTTCTAAAATCAATAGTTGTTCAGTGGTCCGAACATGGCAGAGACATTAACTTGCTTGACCAGGCTGTAGGTCATGTAACTGTCTGTTACTGTACACGGAATATGCTTTGTGGACTGACCCAGGACAGAGGTTGCTACGTGGTTTTGTGATAAAAACAAAAGGTGTGGTTGAATTTATTCTGCCACTGTGTCTTTTTGATTGTCTCGGCCTCCGGCCCATATGTCACGGTGGCAAGGCATATGAACTAGAGCAAATAACGCAATTATCACAACACATAGGTTTGTAATATGGTTGTAATTCCTGGTGATCTAACCCACGCATCGCTACTGCGCTGAAACCACGTTGATTCAACCAGTTTGTGCCCTTGCCCTCCATTTTGATTTAGCAGTAGAATGTATCCTAGCAGTTGTGAAGGCCCGGTGGGGCTCCGCGTAGGCAGTGTGTATCCTAGCAGTACATGTGTCCTAGAGTTTTTTTATCCATATTATTGAGAGTTTGGTGTTTGTACACCAAGGACAGCATTTATATGTATGTTGTATCCATAAGCAGCATTCCCTCATCTTCGCTCCACAATTCAGCTGGTAACCTTGGAGCAGCTGTCATCCAGAAGTGGCTGAAATTGAAACAGAGGGTCCTAATTAAGTCCTAACCATCGCCCTCGTCAGCTCAAATATGCATAGAGGACCCTGGGAGAGAAAAAAAAAACACCACTTTTTTTTTTGTGTGGGGGGGAAACACAAAATAATGACTGCGGATGTTATTCAGAGCTAATTAATTTGACATTGGTACAACAGCGTCAACACTGGCTGGAGTGTGTGTGGACGGGTCTGGAGGTGTGTGTGTGTGTGTGTGTGTGTGTGTCTGAGGAGGTGTGTGGACGGGTCTGGAGGTGTGTGTGTGTGTGTGTCTGAGGAGGTGTGTGGACGGGTCTGGAGGTGTGTGTGAGTGTGTGTGTGTGTGTGTGTGTGTGTGTGTGTGTCTGAGGAGGTGTGTGGATGGGTCTGGAGGTGTGTGTGTGTGTGTGTGTGTGTGTGTGTGTGTCTGAGGAGGTGTGTGTGTGTGTCTGAGGAGGTGTGTGTGTGTGTGTGTGAGGGCATGTGTGTGTGCATGAATGTGTGCGTTCATTCACACATGAGTGGAGGTGAGGACATGTGTCTGTGTGTTACTGCTTTCACCTAGGATTTATGGTAATTTGTCTGTAAAAAAAACTGTTTATATGACCCCCTTACAAACAGGCCCCTTTTTACAACATTCTTGCCTGCTAAAAGCCTTTATACCTCCCGTGGGCATGTCGGCATGCCGGTGACAAGTGGTAGTAGTGGTGTGCAGATGTAGGTGGCAGTCTATTTGAATAAATCCCTTGAATATACACCATCAAAAATAAAAAAATATTATTAATTAGTTTAGGCCGGTCCTAAGAAACATTTATGGGTGGTTCGAGCCCTGAATGCTGATTGGCTGAAAGCCATGGTATATCAGACCGTATACCACGTGTATGACAAAACATTATTTTTTTACTGCTCTGATTACGTTGGTAACCAGATTATAATAGCAATAAGGCACCTCTGGGGGTTTCTGGTATATGGCCATTATACTATGGCTAAGGGCTGTATCCAGGCACTCTGCGTTGTGTCGTGCTTCAGAACAGCCCTTAGCCGTGGTATATTGGCTATGTACCACACCCCCTCGGGCTGTATTGCTTAATTATAATAACAATAAAATGTATTTTCAAAACAATATAATTACATATTTTGAGTTGAATTACGTTAAGTCCAAATGAGTTTTGTTCATTAAACAGACAAGACACTCCTACTCAGATCAAAGTCACCACATATATATTTTATAGTAAGAATATACAGAATCAAATATAAATGGTAATTTTCCCATGTCACGGGAACATGGGACAGCTGAAACAGGAAGCTAAGCCCAATGGTTTTTGTGGTCCGTCTCCTTCCCACCCATTACTCCACTTTGTGAGCGGACGTAGGTTCTTCAATTGAGAGTATTTTCATTACGATGCTGATAGAAATAATAATAGAAATGCAATTTTCAAATGCGTGCAAATCTCGTTCATATTTCACAACCCCGGTGAGCTTTTGGAGTTGTCTATATGTGATGGAGATAAATAATAAGCCTACTCTTGATTTAGGCTACATTATAGCATGCTAAATGTTTCTGATTCGGGGATCGATGAGAAAACGAATAGATGAGCGATACCAACCTCCACTTATTTGCCGAGCCAGAAACCATTTCACCAAATCGCCTATATACAGACGGCACAGGAGGTTGTTGGCACCTTGATTAGGGAGGACGGCCTTGTAGCAATGGCTGGAGCGGGAATCAGCGGGAATCATCCCACTCAGCAGCCTCCACTGTCAGACAGAGAGTCAGTGAAGCAAAATCACATTGATTGATTATCAGACAAGCCAGTGAATTCACAGGCTTTTGGAAGGGAGTAGGCCTGGGTTACTAAGCGACTGCGAGTGAAGAGCAACATAATCCACTTGGTAAACTACATAACATGGCAAAATGTTAAATTAAATGAGTCAACTAGACAAGATGATCATGAGCAGCACTCACCTCAACTTAGCACTCACCTCCGACACCTCAGCAATCACCTCAATTTAGCACTCACCTCAGCACTCACCTCAATTTAGCACTCACCTCCCTCACCTCAGCACTCACCTCAACTGAGCACTCACTTCCCTCACCACAGAACTCACCTCAACTAAGCACTCACCTCAACTTAGCACTCCCCTCCCTCACCACAGCACTCACCTCACCTCAGCACTCACCTTCGACACTTAAGCACTCACCTCAATTTAGCACTCACTTCCCTCACCTCAGCACTCACCTCAATTTAGCACTCACCTCCCTCACCACAGCACTCACCTCACCTCAGCACTCACCTTCGACACTTTAGCACTCACCTCAACCTAGCACTCACTTCCCTCACCTTAGCACTTACCTCAGCTTAGCACCTACCTCTCTCACCTCAGCACTTACCTTAGCACTCACCTTAGCACTCACCTCAGCACTCACCTGAGCACTCACTTCCGATACCTCAGCACTCACCTTAACTTAGCACTCACCTCTCTCACCTCAGTACTCACCTCAGCTTAACACTCACCTCGGTCACCTCAGCACTCACCTCAGCAATCACCTAACCACTCACCTCCGACACCTCAGTTTAGCACTCACCTCAGCTTAACACTCACCTCCCTCACCTCAGCACTCACCTCAGCAATCACCTTAGCACTCACCTCAGCACTCACCTTAGCACTCACCTCAGCACTCACCTGAGCACTCACTTCCGATACCTCAGCACTCACCTTAACTTAGCACTCACCTCTCTCACCTCAGCACTCACCTCAGCTTAACACTCACCTCCGTCACCTCAGCACTCACCTCAGCAATCACCTAAGCACTCACCTCCGACACCTCAGTTTAGCACTCACCTTAGCTTAACACTCACCTCCCTCACCTCAGCACTCACCTCAGCAATCACCTTAGCACTCACCTCAGCACTCACCTAAGCACTCACCTCCGACACTTCACCTCAGCACTCACCTAAGCACTCACCTCCGACACCTCAGTTTAGCACTCACCTCAGCTTAACACTCACCTCCCTCACCTCAGCACTCACCTCAGCAATCACCTTAGCACTCACCTCAGCACTCACCTAAGCACTCACCTCCGACACTTCACCTCAGCACTCACCTTAGCACTCACCTCAGCACTCACCTTAACACTCACCTCCGACACCTCAGCACTCACCTCTCTCACCTCAGCTCTTACCTCCCCAGCCTGATCGTAGCCTAACCAATATCCAAACAGAGATTCAGTGAAAACAAAAATCGGACATTGATTGATTTATCAAGACTTGTCTCCCAAGCTTGTCTCAAAGCAGGACGATGATACTGTCCTAATCCAAACCGTGCTGAAATTATAATCTAGTTAACCACATGTGGCTAGGCTATTGCTTCAAATGTATTAGGACGATTGGATGACTTTGCGAGATTCAGTAGGAAACAATTTGATACATGCCTTCAATGGCATTAGCCTACTTTATTCCATTATTTGTGCCATCCAGGGATATTTATTCCCACAGTTATTCTTTATGGATCCATCCAGTAGTGGTTAAGAAAACGTGGTAAACTTGCACTGCCTAGCGAACCACTAAGAGTTTATGAGAGTACTTCGTGCCATTGCCGACTGTTTCATAGGCCAACTGAACCGTGAAGCGTAACTTTGATTACTAGGTTGCTAGGCGGGAAATAAACGTTTACGCTTTGATAACAGCAATACCTTTTCAGGTAGGAAGAAAAAAGGGCCTAAAAATATTGCCGGTGTGGTAAAATTGGCAAACGAACGTCTTACTATGAAAAGAATATCAGTGTGGAGGAGTGGAGGTGGGGGGGGGGGCATTGAGGTGGGGGGGCATTGAGGTGGGGGGGCATTGAGGTGGGGGGACATTGAGGTGAGGGGCATTGTGGTGGGGGGGGGGGATTGAAGTGAGGGGCATTGTGGTGGGAGGGCATTGAGGTGGGGGGGCATCGAGGTGGGAGGGGTATTGAGGTGGGGGGCATTGAGGTGGGCAGCATTGAGGTGGGGGGCATTGAGGTGGGGGGGCATTGAGGTGGGAGGGCAATGAGGTGGGGGGGCATTGAGGTGGGGGGGGCATTGAGATGAGGGGCATTGAGGTTGGGGGGCATTGAGGTGAGGGGCATTGAGATGGGCAGCATTGAGGTGGGGGGCATTGAGGTGGGGGGGCATTGAGATGGGGGGCATTGAGGTGGGGGGTATTGAGGTGGGGGCATTGAGGTGGGGGGCATTGAGGAGGGGGGGCATTGAGGTGGGAGGGAATTGAGGTGGGGGGGGATTGAGGTGGGATGGGGGCATTGAGGTGAGGGGCATTGAGGTGGGGGGCATTGTCTGCCCAGTTGCCATGTGCAGCTGCTACCTCGTCAGGAAGACTGTCGACCACATCCCAATCAGTTGCCTAGGTAATGCGTGTAATTGATCAGAGCCACATTAATATTAGGATTAGAGTGTGTAAATTGTCCTTGCAGGGTCATAACGAGCCCTTAATGACACAATCAGAAGTCTTACTGCTAATTTATTTGACTGGAATCTGGAGGCCTAGATTAATTAAGAGGTTGGAATCTTAATTCAAAATGATGGAAAGAAGCTTTTGTTGTCTCAAGGTGGCATGCAGTGTAGGTGTGAGTGTTTATCATCACAATATTTAATGTTTACAAACTCACACGTGAATATGCATAATCTACATTTCACTTGGTTGGTGCTGTGATTAGTAATGAATGGAGCATTGATTGGTCGGTTCTCTGGCTGGCTACTGTAGAGGTTGTTCACTATATTGATGGCCTCTATCTGCTGAGCAAGACCATCGTCAACATGTTCACCACGTCAATATTATTCCTTGTTGCTATAGCAATGTTTTTGAAGGTGTTAGCAATGGAAAACACTGACAAAGAAAGAACAGATGATTCTTTGTGATATTTACAATAACAGGTGAGTTTCCTCTGTGATATTTACAATAACGTGTGAGTTTCCTCTGTGATATTTACAATAACAGGTGAGTTTCCTCTGTGATATTTACAATAACACGTGAGTTTCCTCTGTGATATTTACAATAACAGGTGAGTTTCCTCTGTGATATTTACAATAACGTGTGAGTTTCCTCTGTGATATTTACAATAACGCTTGAGTTTCCTCTGTGATATTTACAATAACACGTGAGTTTCCTCTGTGATATTTACAATAACGCGTGAGTTTCCTCTGTGATATTTACAATAACACGTGAGTTTCCTCTGTGATATTTACAATAACACGTGAGTTTCCTCTGTGATATTTACAATAACGCGTGAGTTTCCTCTGTGATATTTACAATAACGCGTGAGTTTCCTCTGTGATATTTACAATAACACGTGAGTTTCCTCTGTGATATTTACAATAACAGGTGACTTTCCTCTGTGATATTTACAATAACAGCCGTTTTAAATGAATGTAAATGAATGATATAGACCAGGGGAGCTCAAACCTTTGGGCATGGTGGGCCAAAATATAATATGAGTGGTGGGCTGAGGTCCGAACAAATAGACATTACACACTGGGCACAGACATCAGTTCAACGTCTAGTTTTGATTTACATTTGGTTGAGATGTCAACTAACATGAATTCAACATGAAATCAACAAAAAATATCACAATGTCATTGGATTTAGGTTAAAATTTGGGTGAAAAGAGACTTCTATTTTTGCCCTCCTTACATTAATGACTTTTTGCAAATCCAATCAGTTTTCTATGTTAATTCAATGTCATAACATATATTTCTGGGGTTGAAATGATGTGGAAACCACTCGTTTTTACCCAGTGGGTATGTATTTAGAAATATAAAAGGTTAACAATATATGTTTAGTGTCTTTAAAAAATAGCTATTTTTTTACTAAGCAATCGTGAAAAAACACTTCAAACATTAATCAAATTGTAACTATATTAATTGACAATTTGATCACGAACACGAACCATTAACACACACACACACACACACACACACACACACACACACACACACACACACACACACACACACACCTATGTTATAGATCTAATTATTCTCGAAGAATATCACTTGTAAACACCTCATGGGCTTCAAGTTCAACTGTCATGTCCCATCATAAGCCAATAATATAAGGTTGAGGAGGAGGGCACTTTTAAGCGTACCTTTAATTTGCTTTGTAATATGGAAAGTGAGTCTTATGAAGTGAACATCAAACCCACCTTTGCAGTATGGTTAGTAGTCCTGTCAAACCTCCTATGATAATGAATTAATTAACAAATGAAAGAGGATTTGGTTGTCTCGGGCCCTCTTTAAGAGAAAAGGTTAATTTTCATTCAATATGCTAAACTGCTTAGAGCCAAAGACCTTTACAAGCGCAAACAGAGTGGTTCACGGGGTGACCCTTTTGGCCTTCTAATCCGTCAGGATACTGAAGTCAATACTTTAAGATTGATTCACCTCTCCAGTCAAATCAACTATTAAATCCATTAGCAGGACGGGCTCAGGCCTACTTTTCAGTGAGATTCCAATCAGTGACTATTTGATCTGGGACGCACGCGTCCAAATGACCAGAGCAAAAGTTATCCAGTGACCGAACGACAGAGCAGGGGGGGGGGTGGGGGGGGGGGGGGGGGGGGGGAGGGACATTTTTTTTTAAATCCTGAAAGTTTGTCTTGTGGGTCCTTTGACTTCCATGTAATATGTTGTTTCTTCATCACCTCCATATAAGCTCTGATCTTTCTCAAAACGGGAACGCGGGAAGCTCCAAATGAAATCCGAGAGCTCTAATGACAAAGATTTACAGATGTTGCGTATTTATCATGGATTATTTACAGGGAGATTCTCGATGATGAGTGTTGTGATGACGTGTAGGGAGGAGGGAGGCAGGACATGAATCAGCTCAAGCAGCCAAGCGGGGCCTTTCAAGGACAAAAATTAATATATGGCAAACCAGGCAAGGAAGGTTCCAGAAAGTCATCTCTGTTCAACGGACAGGGAAAGGGAAGTGTGAGTCACTGAAGTGGATTCTGGGGATTCTGGGGATTCATTTACATGGATAAGTGCTGAGAAGTCATCCATCAAAAAACACTTAAATGTATAGGTCAAATATTCAACATTATTAACATCATCCATATCATCCAAAAGAAATAGAACTATATGATTGTCTCTGGTGAATAAAAAATGAAGATTACGACCTGAAGGCCTGGCATAGCCACGTTTCGGGACGGTTTTACCTTTTTAAATGTCTATGATTACCTTTTGGGGGGGGGGGGGGGGGGGGGAGAATTAACACTATTTTACACCATGTGACTCAGACAGGATTCAAAGACAAGGCTCTGTCAGGAAGCAATACCCTTATAAATCCATTCTGCTATCTGACATCGTTCACTGTAGTTTGGACAGAGAAAAAACACTGCAGTACACTCCACACTGATGCAGTTAAACACATAGAGTAGATTGACCTGTTCTAGCACTCACAGTTAAACACAGAGAGTAGATTGACCTGTCCTAGCACTCACAGTTAAACACAGAGAGTAGATTGACCTCACACACAGAGAGTAGATTGACCTCACTCACAGAGAGTAGATTGACCTCACACACAGAGAGTAGATTGACCTCACTCACAGAGAGTAGATTGACCTCACTCACAGAGAGTAGATTGACCTGTTCTAGCACTCACAGTTAAACACATAGAGTAGATTGACCTGTTCTAACACTCACAGTTAAACACAGAGAGTAGATTGACCTGTTCTAGGACTCACAGTTACACAGAGCGTAGATTGACCTGTTCTAGCACTCACAGTTACACACAGAGAGTAGATTGACCTGTTCTAACACTCACAGTTACACAGAGAGTAGATTGACCTGTTCTAGCACTCACAGTTAAACACAGAGAGTAGATTGACCTGTTCTAGCACTCACAGTTAAACACAGAGAGTAGAATGACCTGTTCTAGCACTCACAGTTACACACAGAGAGTAGATTGTGTTTAACTGTGAGTCCTAGAACAGGTCAGAGAGTAGATTGACCTGTTCTAGGACTCACAGTTAAACACAGAGAGTAGATTGACCTTTTCTAACGCTCGCAGTTAAACACAGAGAGTAGATTGACCTGTTCTAACACTCACAGTTACACACAGATAGTAGATTGACCTGTTCTAGGACTCACAGTTAAACACAGAGAGTAGATTGACCTGTTCTAACACTCACAGTTACACACAGATAGTAGATTGACCTGTTCTAACACTCACAGTTACACACAGATAGTAGATTGACCTGTTCTAACACTCACAGTTACACACAGATAGTAGATTGACCTGTTCTAGCACTCACAGTTAAACACAGAGAGTAGATTGACCTGTTCTAACACTCACAGTTACACACAGATAGTAGATTGACCTCACTCACATTTTTAAAATAGACTGTGGAAAGAGGAAGAGCAGTTTGCGAAATCACTTTTTATTTTGTAGGATTTTATCTTCATTTTATATATATATATTTTTAAACAAAACAGGACAGAAACTAGGATAAAACTAAGACAAACAGGACATTGAGAATCACAAAATGCCCACTAAACAAAATCTGATAAAAAGTGATGATACATAGAGAAATGGAGGGGTTGAGCTATCAGTACTAGCACCACAGAAGGAATAGGTTTACAGAGCCAATCAATCAATACAAAGCACTTAAAGGATCTTGTCTGGTCAGAGAAACACCAAAAGGACCCTAATGAATAACCGGTTAAATTATACAACCTGAAGCTATGTTGATTGCGAAAGATTTGTAGCTTAAATTGACTACTGATGCTGATGCTGCTGGTGGTGATGATGGTGATGATGATGTGATGGTGATGATGGTGATGATGATGTGATGATGATGTGATGGTGATGATGGTGATGATGATGCTGCTGCTGACACTGGCTTCCTGTCAAAGCAAGGGCTGATTTCAAGGTTTTACTGCTAACCTACAAAGCATTACATGGGCTTGCTCCTACCTATCTCTCTGATTTGGTCCTGCCGTACATACCTACACGTACGCTACGGTCACAAGACGCAGGCCTCCTAATTGTCCCTAGAATTTTTAAGCAAACAGCTGGAGGCAGGGCTTTCTCCTATAGAGCTCCATTTTTATGGAACGGTCTGCCTACCCATGTCAGAGACGCAAACTCGGTCTCAACCTTTAAGTCTCTACTGAAGACTCATCTCTTCAGTGGGTCATATGATTGAGTGTAGTCTGGCCCAGGAGTGGGAGGGTGAACGGAAAGGCTCTGGAGCAACGAACCGCCCTTGCTGTCTTTGCCTGGCCGGTTCCCCTCTTTCCACTGGGATTCTCTGCCTCTAACCCTAATACAGGGGCTGAGTCACTGGCTTTACTGGGGCTCTCTCATGCCGTCCCTGGAGGGGGTGCGTCACCTGAGTGGGTTGAGTCACTGGTGTGGTCATCCTGTCTGGGTTGGCGCCGTGGCGGAGGTCTTTGTGGGCTATACTCAGCCTTGTCTCAGGATGGTAAGTTGGTGGTTGAAGATATCCCTCTAGTGGTGTGGGGGCTGTGCTTTGGCAAAGTGGGTGGGGTTATATCCTTCCTGTTTGGCCCTGTCCGGGGGTGTCCTCGGAGTGGGCCACAGTGTCTCCTGACCCCTCCTGTCTCAGCCTCCAGTATTTATGCTGCAGTAGTTTATGTGTCGGGGGGCTAGAGTCAGTTTGTTATATCTGGAGTACTTCTCCTGTCCTATTTGGTGTCCTGTGTGAATCTAAGTGTGCGTTCTCTAATTCTCTCCTTCTCTCTTTCTCTCTCTCGGAGGACCTGAGCCCTAGGACCATGCCCCAGGACTACCTGACATGATGACTCCTTGCTGTCCCCAGTCCACCTGACTGTGCTGCTGCTCCAGTTTCAACTATTCTGCCTTATTATTATTATTTGACCATGTTGGTCATTTATGAACATTTGAACATCTTGACCATGTTTTGTCATAATCTCCACCCGGCACAGCCAGAAGAGGACTGGCCACCCCACATAGCCTGGTTCCTCTCTAGGTTTCTTCCTAGGTTTTGGCCTTTCTAGGGAGTTTTTCCTAGCCACCGTGCTTCTACACCTGCATTGCTTGCTGTTTGGGGTTTTAGGCTGGGTTTCTGTACAGCACTTTGAGATATCAGCTGATGTACGAAGGGCTATATAAATACATTTGATTTGATTTGATTTGATTTGATGCTGCTGCTGTTGATGATGATGATGATGATGGTGATGGTGATGATGGTGATGGTGATGATGATGATGATGATGCTGCTGCTGCTGATGATGATGGTGGTGGTGATGGTGATGATGGTGATGGTGATGATGATGATGATGATGATGCTGCTGCTGCTGATGATGATGGCGGTGGTGATGTGATGATGATGGTGATGGTGATGGCTATGATGGTGATGTCTCCACCCCCAACATCTCACCCCATCCCATTCCCCCAACCCCACCCTGCCAACATGTCTCCACCCCCAAACATCCCATCCCATTTCCCAACCCCATCCAGCCAACACTTCTCCATCCAACCCATCCCTCCACAAACTCCTGCAAACCAGGTTCTCACCCTTTCCCACCTACCCCTAACAACTAGGGTTGTCAATCACCCCCCCTTCCACTCCCCCACCCGGTAACCGGAGAAAAAAAACCTTCCCATACCACCCCTTCCCCGTGGGCCTGGAAGCAAAGAGAGTAAAACAGATTAACTGATGTTTTTTCACTAATGAATCATATTTCAAATTCACTGTGCATTTGCAATATGTTTCAATGGGCATTTACCATCACGAATTTGACATGCTCAAAAAAAAAAAAAAAGCAAAGACAGTTAAACAGATTACAATAGGTGCATACAGTATAGGTGTATACAGTATAGGTGTATACAATAAACACTGTTTCTTGGCCATGTACTGTTATAATCTCAACCCGGCACAGCCGGGTTCCTCTCTAGGTTTCTTCCTAGGTTCCTGCCTTTCTAGGGAGTTTTTCTTAGCCACCGTGCTTCTATATCTGCATTACTTGCTGTTTGACGTTTTACGCTGGGTTTCTGTATAGCACTTTGTGACATCGGCTGATGTAAAAAGAGCTTTATAAATATATTTGATTGATTGATTGATATTGTATAATTGTATGTGTTGGGCTTCATGGATTGTTTAATTGTATGTGTTGGGCTTCATGGATTGTTTAATTGTATGTGTTGGGCTTTATGGACTGTTCAATTGTATGTGTTGGGCTTTATGGATTGGTTAATTGTATATGTGTCACGTTCTGACCATAGTTCTTTTGTGTTTTCTTTGTTTTAGTGTTGGTCAGGACGTGAGCTGAGTGGGCAGTCTATGTTGTGTGTCTAGTTTTCTCGTTTCTATGTTTGGCCTGATATGGTTCTCAATCAGAGGCAGGTGTTAGTCATTGTCTCTGATTGGGAACCATATTTAGGTAGCCTGTTTTGTTGTTTTGGTATTTTGTAGTGTTCACGTTTATGGTCTTTATTAAACATGTTGAACTCTAACCACCCTGCGCTTTGGTCCGATCCTTCGTCCACAGAAGAAAGCCGTTACAATATGTTGGGCTTTATGGATTGTTTAATTGTAAATGTCGGGATTTAGCGGAGGTTATTCTTGACAGTCAAGTATATCGGTTTCTTGACGAGCAAAAAAAAGATGTTGGCTCTTAGATGGCAATCACCTCACTCCCGCCCAAATCGCCAGTGGATACAGTTACTACAAAACATAATAATATAACAATTATCGACAGCGAGAATGAATGGTGCTCCTCCGGCCGCAAAACCTGAACCTATAGGGGAGGGTCTGGGTGGGCATCTGTCCACGGTGGCGGCTCTGGCGCAGGACGTGGACCACACTCCACCATAGTCTTTGTCCGCTTTAGTCTCCTCCTAGGAATGGCGACCCTCGCCGCAGACCTAGGATTGGTAACCCTACTAAATGGCCCTACTGGACGGAGGGGCAGCTCGGGACTGAGGGGCAGCTCGGGACTGAGGGGCAGCTCGGGACTGAGAGGCAGCTCGGGACTGAGGGGCAGCTCGGGACTGAGAGGCAGCTCGGGACTGAGGGGCAGCTCCGGATTGAGGGGTAGCTCAGGACTGACGGTTCTGGCGGGTCCTGGCTGACTGGCGGCTCCTTGCAGACTGCCGGCTCTGGCGGCTCCTTGCAGGCGGGAGGCCCTGGCGGCTCTGGAGAGGCGGGAGACCCTGGCGGCTCTGGACAGGCGGGAGGCCCTGGCGGCTCTGGACAGGCGGGAGACCCTGGCGGCTCTGGACAGGCGGGAGACCCTGGCAGCTCTGGACAGGCGGGAGGGCCTGGCGGCTCTGGACAGGCGGGAGACCCTGGCAGCTCTGGACAGGCGTGAGGCCCTGGCGGCTCTGGACAGGCGGGAGGCCCTGGCGGCTCTGGACAGGCGGGAGGCCCTGGCGGCTCTGGACAGGCGGGAGACCTTGTTATATTATTATGTTTCATAGTAACTGTATCCACTGGCGATTTGGGAGGGAGTTTGCCATCTAAGGTGATTGCCATCTAAGAGCCAACATCTTTTTTTGCAGTAGTGCTCGCCTTCTCTGATTCATTGAGAGATTCAAGGACCTATCATCGTTAAGTAACATAATAGATGCAAAGCATTGAAAATTGAAAATTCATGCACTTTTTTTAGTAACTTTACCCCAGAACCATTTAACTGCAGGGCACTCCCACATCATATGGAGGCTACCTGATTTAGGGGACAGACGGGAGTTGGAAACAATTTCATCGTGAAAGGTTTCCTTGGTGTTAAATAAAGTCTGTGAACAAACTTTTAATGTATAAATTGATGGTTCGTATTACGGGATCCCAAGGTTATAATTTCCCCATATTCTTTTCCAGTTAAAGGGTTGTTCAGATTTAATTAAATTTGTAGACCATGCTTTTTTAATGGCTAGCTAGTCAGTTGTTTATATATTATAGAGATGTGTTCTTTCGGGAGCACCAGATAATTTATTTATAAATCCAATCATTGGATGGTTCAGTAGTTGGGTTTACCAAGGGACTCCAGAGGCCAGTATAGATGACTTTAGTTGTAAACATAGAAAAAAGATATGTCCTGGTAACGTGTCTTTCAAATCTTGGAATGTTCTCCAACTGTTACTGTCCATGATAATCGGAGTACGGATTCCACATTTGGACCATTGGGGGGATGTAAAATGCCGCCCTTCAGATCGCAAGTCATTATTATGAAATATTGGTGTATGGGCGTGCCAGTTTGATTCCCAGTTACATTGTTTTTCAGTTCCAACCCCTGGTTTGTTGATAGTCCGGATAGTCTGCTGATCATACTATCCAAATTAAGTCTGATTCTAAATTCCTCCATTCAAATCGCACCATAGGCACCATCCTTTCCCAATGCAGCATTACAGATGTCTCTCTCTCTGGCATATTCTGTCGAGAATTCTAGGTAATCCCTCCTACATTCAAAGACCTGTACTTCCCATCACTTCAGGAGACGCCAGTGGCTTCACTTAGTAGGAACACATGTAAACCTGCATGCATCCTGCTGCATTGAGAGAGAGAGAGAGAGAGAGAGAGAGAGAGAGAGAGAGAGACAGAATTTAATGCTAATGTTCCTTTTAGACATGCTTCTAATTCTACTGCAGGAATATCAGCAATATTTAACTAGAAATGCCACAGAATGTCATGTTGGAAAATGCCACAGGGGAGGGACGGGGACTGGGAGGACGAACCCAAACCTCCCCTTAAGATGAAATAAATCCTTTCAGGGTACGGTTCTTCTATTTTGCAGGGTGTTCGTTTTCATAGCAACAGAGGAAAATGCAGAAGACAGGCCAGGGAGAGATAAATGAAGTCATCAGTCGCAGAAAGGAGGGATGGTGGATGGGCCCAAAAACGACCCTGTCATCCTATCCTGCCTCCTACCCTGTCATGCCGCCTACCTTGTCATTCTACCCTGTCATCCTACCCTGTCTTTCTACCCTGTTATGTCCTCTACCATGTCATTATACCCTGTCACTCTACCGTGTCAATCTAGCCCTCTCATTCTACCCTGTCATCCTACCATGTCATTTTACCCTGTCATTCTACCCTGTCATCCTACCCTATCTTCCTACCCTGCCAATCTAACCCTGTCATCCTACCTTGTCAATTTACCCTGTCTTCCTACCCTGTCAATTTACTCTGTCATTCTATTGTGTCATACTACCCTGTCAATCTACCCTGTCATTCTACCATGTAATTTTACCCTGTCATTCTACCCTGTAATTTTACCCTGTCAAACTACCCTGTCATGCTATCGTGTCATTCTATCGTGTCATTCTACCCTGTCATTCTATTGTGTCAATCTACCCTGTCATTTTACCATGTCACATTACCCTGTCAATCTACCCTGTCATTTTATCCAGTCAAACTACACTGTCATGCTACCCTGTCAATCTACCCTGTCATTCTACCCTGTCATTTTATCCAGTCAAACTACCCTGTCATGCTACCCTGTCAATCTACCCTGTCAAACTACCCTGTCATTCTACCCTGTCAAACTACCCTGTCATTCTACCCTGTCATCTACCCTGTCAATCTACCCTGTCATCTACCCTGTCAAACTACCCTGTCATTTTCAGCGCGCATTGAGTAATTGTTGACGTGAGACGCTGTTACTGGCTGCTAATGAATGCTAATTGACATGTTTACCGTTGGCTTAAATGATCTATGTCCGTATAACAGTGTGAATTACCTGCAGTACGGTATGAGTCACTCACTCCCCCATATCATCACTGATGACAGTCTCTCTTCATTGTAGTTGAGAGAACAATATTTGAAGCTTGATCGTTACTCTCACATAAGGTTAAACTATTCCAGCAGCATTAAACATAAACAAATTGTATTGCACGCTACAAAATATTTTAATGCTTCAATGCACATGAGATAAATCACTTGTGTGAGTTGATCCCAATCCTAGGTGGTGAAGTACAGTATGCTAATACTCACATATGAAACCTCGTGACCTGATTGGAGAAACATTAGCCAATCTAATGGCTGTGGCTGCTTTGGCATCGATCTCAAAGCTTTTAAAGCTCCGCCCAGCAACAGGCCCTCCCGTCAACCATGACAATGCAATAATGTGATGGATGGTATACCCCCTCCCTCCCTCCCACAGCACACACGCACACACACAACAATGACCAATCTTCCCTTGACACACTGTTAGAACATTCAGAAGTATTCCTGTTTGGTATTTCAACTTGTAGTTTGGAATTTTCCCAACAAACAACAACAACGAAAAAAAGCCTTTGAGCTCAATGACCAAGTTGGCTGCAACGTTAAGCGGCCGAATGTTCCAGGGCGGAAAACATGAAAAGGTTCTAATCCAAAATCAATAAGGCTGGAGACAGAGACAATATTATGGGGAGGAACAGAGAAGACCCGGTACAGCAGCAGGTCCTTTATTTCAGAACAATTTTTTCAAAAGTGATCTGCTGACGTCCGAGACATTAGATATGCATTCTCTTTGGTGCAGTGCTTCAGAACATCTCTCTCTCTCTCTCTCTCTCTCTCTCGCTCTCTCTCTCTCTCTCTCTCTCTTTCTCTCTCTCTCTCTCTCTCTCTCTCTCGCTCTCTCTCGCTCTCTCTCTCTCTCTCTCTCTCTCTCTCTCTCTCTCTCTCTCTCTTTCTCTCTCTCTCTCTCTCTCTCTCTCTCTCTCTCTCTCTCTCTCTCTCTCTCTCTTTCTCTTTCTCTTTCTCTCTCTTTCTCTCTCTCTTGCTCTCTTTCTCTCTCTCTCTCTCTCTTGCTCTCTTGCTCTCTTTCTCTCTCTCTCTCTCTCTCTCTGCCAGGCCAAGCAGAGAGGACATCAGGGCTATATATCCTTTAGATATCTTCCAGAGTGCTTTTAACATTAAGGAAATCGATATTAACAAGATTGAGCCCATTCACTGCTGAGTTTTATAGTTTCCAATAATGGACCTAATGCAGATCATTACCAAGGCAATCAAGTTATGCTTCTTCCTCGCCAAGGACTTGGCCCAGCAACACACCATTTGTACCAATTTATCAGACTGACCCGAACAAGAGAAAAAACCTAAAACAAAACTTGGCAATAGTTGTAGAGGACCTCATTAATGTATGAGATTTGCCTTGGTCAATAATGCATGTTGCTATATACCTGCAATTATTCCTCAAGACATGCACCAAGGCCCTATGACAGAAAATACAGGAAAAGAGGGCACTAAACATAATTATTTAAAAAAATAGATGTGTTATTTTGACATACGCAGGATAGGTGTGTTGTTTCACAGCGTTAGCTGTGGTAGTAAGGCACCCCTGGAGGAAATTGCTCAAGGGCACATTGACAGATTTTTCACATTGTCGGATAAGGTATTCAAACCAGCAACCTTTTGGTTACTAGTCCAACACTCTAACCGCTAGGCTACCTGCCACCCCACAATTAGTATAATTATGATGCGTTATAATATTATAATACATAATTAACCTGAGCCTTATTGTCATATCTCAGGTAGGCTACCGCACAGTACTTTGTCAAAACTGAATCATGGATTTCATACACTATGCGAGCAAAATGTAAATAATTTGTCACGCCCTGACCTTGGAGATCCTTTTTATGTCTCTATTTTGGTTTGGTCAGGGCGTGAGTTGGGGTGGGTATTCTATCTTCTCTATTTCTTTGTGTTTGGCCGGGTGTGGTTCTCCATCAGGGACAGCTGTCTATCGTTGTCTCTGATTGGGAACCATACTTAGGTACCCTTTTCCCCACCTGTCTTGGTGGGAAGTTGACTTTCTTCATGGCACTTTGCCTTTGAGCTTCACGTTTTTTTTTTTTTTTGTAGTGTTTATTGTTTTGTCGGCGTCCTTTTGATCATTAAAAGATCATGTACGCTCACCACGCTGCACCTTGGTCCTCTCCTTCAAACAGCCGCGACATACTTGACAGAACTTCAATACACTCAGCACATGATTGTCGAGGCAGTAGGTCAAACACTGTAAGGTATTTGGTGTTTTGTATTTGTCATGTCTTGAATATTTAGGGGTGATAGTTACGAGGCTTGTTCAGAGTCTGATGACAATAGCGTAACCTTTAGCTGTGACCTTTCCCGTGCGGGTAGTCCCTAATCTATTTTTGACTTTACTGGACCAAGGGATCGCTGATACATACGACTGGTCGTATTACACCGAAATCATGAGTAAATTATTGTTCAAGGAAAATATTTAACTTAATGTATGAACAAGTTTAGATTCACCTTAAAACAGTGTTTTTAAACTGAGGTCCTTTGCCAACTTAACAAACATTGTCGGTAAGAAATACACATGGATTCAAACCATTTACGGATAAAAAAAAAAAATGACTTATATAATTTGTATATTTTCTGCAGGTTATCAATTCAAAATGTTTTTAAAGCAAGCTTTTTACAAATGCAGAAATTCAATGTTGAGAGATACGAGGTGACACTGAAATATCTTTACCTATTTTGGGGATTGGTGGGACACAATACAGTAGCTTTTTTTTTGTTGGCAGATAGTTCGGTATAGTTCTGTACAAGCTGCATTATTTTCAGGTCCAGTAAACGTGATAAAATAGTCATCTTTCTGTGGAAGGTATAGAGGCTATAGGTCACCTCTGCCAGGTCACCTCTGTCTGTCTGTGTTCGTCCTCAGAGCCCTAGCTCTGGGGGGAGGGGTAGAAGATAATGCTGATGGGAGGCAGACCTACCTGACTGACCTCAAGCTAATCACCTATTTCACGTCGAAGGAACGGAGCTCTTGTTCTTTGAAATCACTGTAGATTCTCAAAAGCTTGTCGACGAGTAGGTGGTCTCGTACTGTAATCAGAAAGAGTGTGGGATGCAACACCATTATGTAATCGGCAAAAAACTAAATACGTTATGCAAAGCTCTTCTGATAAAGCGACATGTTTGTTGACGTGAAGGCGTACAGTAGCTACGATAACTGGGAACATTGAGCTGAAACAGGTAGCTATTTACCTTTACAGTGTTCTGCGAAGGAGATGGACTGGGGCTCACAGATACCACTGATGTACTTTAAACACACAAACACACAGACACAACATGTGTGAAGGTGTTATTGTCTACAGACACAGCGTGCACTGTAGACAATAACACATATACACACACCTTCACCCTACCTACTTGATACACTACAATCCCATATGATCTTAAACTAGATTCCTTTGTAGCTAACAATTTAAAATAGTATCCATGAGTATGATCAAGTGTGGCACAGCGGTCTAAGGCACTGCATCTCAGTGCTAGAGGTGTCACTACAGACACACAGGTTCAATTCCAGGCTGTAACGCAGTGGTCTAAGGCACTGCATCTCAGTGCTAGAGGTGTCACTACAGACACACAGGTTCAATTCCAGGCTGTAACGCAGTGGTCTAAGGCACTGCATCTCAGTGCTAGAGGTGTCACTACAGACACCCTGGTTCGAATCCAGACTGTGTCACATGGCTGTGATTGGGAGTCCCATAGGGCTGCACACAATTGGCCCAGTGTCGCCCGGGGTAGGCAATCATTGTAAATAAGAATTTGTTCTTAACTGATTTGCCTAGTTAAATAAAATAAATTATGTAAGACATAGCTTATCTCACACCAAATCTATTCCAAGATCTTGAATTGCATCACCGTAACCATTATACCCACGTCAGAAACATTAAGAGCCACTATACCTCTAATACCCTCTATAGAATAAGGGGTTGGCACTTCATGACCGGTGGGTACTAGATACCTCCTCCTCGCAAAGCTGAGTAATGTCAGTGCACCGTTACTGCATCCCAAATGGCACCCTTTATTAAAGTGCACTACTTTTGAGAAAGGTGCCAGTTGGGATGCACCCTGAAATGCCAGAGAGGGTTCCTGACCGTATGCACTCCATCCCTGTTTCTCCATCAGATCCCGTGTCCCCAGGCTGTACAGCTTACATGGTCCCAGAGAACAGGCATTAACCTTTTGAGGATCTGTTTTTTTTTATATATCTGTTTTGAAGAGGATGGAGAGAAAAAATGACATCTGGCGTTATTGATTTTTTTTTGCTGTGTATGAGTCAGGAGTTATGAGCTCTGGCTTGAGTGTCATATTTTGCCCCTGAAATTGTACCGACTGTCGATTTTTAAGTTTCGATAGATGCCATGGGGTTGTATTGAGCACTGAGTTAAAAAAAATATATATATAATAAAAAATGAAATGTCCTTTACCAAATGAAAAGGCCGATAACACTTTGTACTAACGTTGATTTTGCTGTGTATGAGTCAGGAGTTATGAGCTCTGGCTTGAGTGTCATTTATAAGGCATTTATACACAGTTTGTTCACCATTTATTAATCATTTACTTCCCTTTTCTAAATGTAAGGAAGCTAATGTTATTTAAATGATGTATTAATCACGCATTAGATCATTTATAAGATGTTTAATATATTTAATTCATTACTAATGAAGTGTTTTTGAAGTCCGTGATCTAAAGTAAAGCACTATTTATACTTTACTTGGTGGGCAACCTGTTTGTAAATAACAATAATAATATAAACATATATAAACAGTAATGTGTATTCATGGATGCCAAGATGTACCCATGTACCCATGGATCCAAAAGATGTACCCAGAATTATTTATTTTTTTAAATAAAAATTATTTATCTTTCGTCAATCTGTGTTTCATAATTTTCCTTCAATTCGCAATAGGCTGAATGTAACTCACAGGAGAAAGCATCCGAGTGAACAAAACAGAGTTTTTGTTCTCAGTATCTGTAATGTACAGTGGCTTGCGAAAGTATTCACCCCCCCCCCCCCCATCAAAGTGGTAGGCATTTGTCCTATTTTGTTCCCTCACAACCAGCAATTAAAATTGATTGTTTGTATCATTTGATTTGCACAACATGCCTACCACTTTGATGATGCAAAATATTTTTTATTGTGAAACAAACAAGAAAAATTACAAAACAACAGAAAACTTGAGTGTAAATATCAATCAATCAAGTCAATATTTTGTAGAGCCACCTTTAGCAGCAATTACAGCTGCAAGTCTCTTGGGCTATGTCTCTATAAGCTTGGCACATCTAGCCACTGGGATTGTTGCCCATTCTTCAAGGCAAAACTGCTCCATCTCCTTCAAGTTGGATGTGTTCCGCCGGTATACAGCAATCTTTAAGTCATACCACAGATTCTCAATTGGATTGAGGTCTGGGCTTTGACTAGACCATTCCAAGACATTTAAATGTTTCTCCATTTAAACGTTTCTCCTTAAACCACTCGATTGTTGCTTTAGCAGTATGCATATGGTCATTGTCCTGCTGGAAGGTGAACCTCTGTCCCAGTCTCAAATCTCTGAAAGACTGAAACAGGTTTCCCTCAAGAATTTCCCTCTATTTAGCCCCATCCATCATTCCTTCAATTCTGACCAGTTTCCCAGTCACTGCAATTGAAAAACATCCCCACAGCATGATGCTGCCACCACCATGCTTCACCGTGGGGATGATGTTCTCGGGGGGTTGCGCCAGACATAGCGTTTTCCTTGATGGCAAAGAAGCTCATTTGTGGCTCATCCGACCAGAGTACCTTCTTCCAGATGTTTGGGGAGGCACCCACATGCCTTTTGGTGAACACCAAACGTGTTTGCTTGTTTTTTTCTTTAAGCAATGGCTTTTTTCTGGCCACTCTTCCGTAAAGCCCTGCTCTGTGGAATGTACGGCTTAAAGTGGTCCTATGGACAGATACTCCAATCTCCGCTGTGGAGCTTTGCAGCTCCTTCAGGGTTATCTTTGGTCTCTTTGTTTCAGATATTTTTTTATAACCCAACCCTGATCTGTACTTCTCCACAACTTTGTCCCTGACCTGTTTGGAGAGCTCCTTGATCTTCATTGTCCCACTTGCTTGGTGGTGCCCCTTGCTTAGTCGTATTGCAGACACTGGGGCCTTTCAGAACAGGTGTATATATACTGAGATCATGTGACAGCTCATGTGACACTTAGATTGCACACAGGTGGACTTTATTTAACTAATTATGTGACTTCTGAAGGTAAATGGTTGCACCAGATCTGATTTAAGGGCTTCATAGCAAAGTAGGGAAAGATATACACGCACCACTTTACTTTTCTGTTAAAATCGTATTTAATATATTTTAAACTAGTAATTTTTTACATTTCACTTCACCTATTTGGACATGAAATCCATATAAAAATCCATTCAAATTACAGGTTGTAATGCAACAAAATAGGAAAAACGCCAAGGGACTGCACTGCAGTACTTAATGCAGCTGGTGGCCACACCAGGTGCTGACTGTTACTTCTGATTTTGACCCCCCCCCCCCCCCCTTTGTTCAGGGACACATTATTCAATTTCTGTTAGTCACACGTCTGTTGAATTTGTTCAGTTTATGTCTCAGTTGTTGAATCTTGTGTTCAATCAAATATTTACACGTTAAGTTTGCTGAAAATATACGTAGTTGACCTTGAGAGGACGTTTCTTTTTTTTGCTGAGTTTATAGTGAAATGATCTGTCTGTAATCAATTGTTGGAAAAATTACTTGTATCTTGTACAAAGTAGATGTCCTAACCGACTTGCCAAAACTATAGTTTGTTAACAAGAAATTTGTGGAGTGCTTGAAAAACTAGTTTTAATGACGCCAACCTAAGTGTATGTAAACTTCCGACTTCAACTTTATGTATAAACTCAGCAAAAAAAGAAATGACCCTTTTTAGAACCCTGTCTTTCAATGATAATTCGTAAAAATCCAAATAACTTCACAGAGCTTCATTGTAAAGTGTTAAAACACTGTTTCCCATGCTTGTTCAATGAACGATAAACATTTAATGAACATGCACCTGTGGAACAGTCATTAAGACACTGACAGCTTACAGACAGTAGGCAATTAAGGTCATAGTTGTGAACACTTAGGACACTAAAGAGGCCTTTCTACTGACTCTGAAAAACACCCAAAGAAAGATGCCCAGGGTCCCTGCTCATCTGCACGAATGTGCCTTAGGCATGCTGCAAGGACGCATGAGGACTGCAAATGTGGCCAGGGCGATAAATTGCAATGTCCGTACTGGGAGACGCCTAAGACAGCGCTACAGGGAGACAGGACGGACAGCTGATCGCCCTCGCAGTGGCAGACCACGTGTGACAACACCTATTATAAAATGTTACCAAAATGACTGCATAGCAGTTGAATAGAGTTAGACGTGTGCTTTGTTTTATATTTGAAGGTCCAATTATGCAAAATGTTGCTTTAACATTAGAAAGAAGAGTATTGTTAATAAAAATCTATGTACAGGTCTGCTCTGTCTGTATTTGATAGAAGGTCCAGTCCTTTCTTCTTAATGATTGTACAGCCCCATTTTCTCTTCATGGATATTAACCTTTATTACATAATGGCCTTCCTTTGACGGTAGACTGAGTTTCCTTCATGGTTGTTCATAAACATTGACCATAATTGCACATTACACCAGACATTTTTTAAGTGTAAAGTGAAACACAGTCCTTAAAATTGCCCTTTGGTGCATGCCTGTTCAGGGTGACTGGGTACAGAAACATAATAAAACTGTGAAACTAAAATATTGGATTTGTAACTAAAGTACTTCTCTCATCGTCTTCCTGCCCAAAGGTTAGCGGTATGTATTTAGCCTTACTTGTGACACAAACTGCATATTGGCTACAACCATCAGCAGGGTTGGGGTAGGTTACTTTCTAAATGTAATCCATTACAGTTACTAGTTACCTGTCCACAATGTTCATTGTTAATGTTACTTTTAGATTACCCAATCTGATTACTTTCCGTTACTTTTGGATTATTTTCCCCATAGGAGGCATGAGAAGTGAAAAAAAAAAAAAAAAAACGAATCCATCAATTGCGTTGGTGTGTCATCATGGTCTCGTACTCATCCAGGTGGAACCTAAAACTTGCGCCTGTTTTCAATGCTGAATTGAATGTCATTGACAAAACAGAAAGGTGTCATTGTGTATTTTGTTCACCGCAAACATCCTTTCTGACTTTAAAAAGAATAAGTAATAATCTAGTTTTCTGTCATCTGTAATCTGATTACAATATTTTTAGTTGGAAACGTAACTGATTACAGATACAGGTTTTCTTTTGTAATCAGATGACATGAAGGTTACTTCACTGACCATCAGTGTAACTACATAGTAACACATGTGTACCAAATGTGCAATGACAGCTCCCAGTTCAGTGCTCTTTGCAGAACAATAATTATCTGCTGGATTGTTTTGATTCTAATCTCTCTCACATCATTGCATTATAAAAGGTATTTTAAATTCCTCAACCAGCCTACTTTTTAAAAGTAAATTAGTATTTTTTACTCCTGTGTAGAGGGAGTACAATGTAACTGATACATAATGTGCATTCGGAAAGTATCCAGACCTCTTCTTGTTACGTTACAACCTTATTGTAAAATGGATACAAATATATATATATATATATATATATATATATATATCCTCATCAATTTACACACAAGATCCCCATAATGACAAAGTGAAAACCAATTTTTTGAAATGTTTGCAAATGTATTAAAAATTAAAAACAGAAATACCTTATTTACATAAGTATTCAGCCCCTTTGCTATGAGACTCAAAATTAGGCTCAGGTACATCCTGTTTCCATTGATCATACTTGAAAATTGTTCTACAACCTGTTTGGTCCACCTGTGGTAAAGTCAATTGATTGGACATGATTTGGAAAGGCCTTAAATGGAAGAAGTTTGGAATCACAAAGACTCTTCCTAGAACTGGCTGCCCAGCCAAACAGCAATCGGGGAGAAGGGCCTTGGTCAAGAACCCGATGGTCACTCTGACAGAGCTCCAGAGTTCCTCTGTGGAGATAGGAGAATGTTCCAGAAGGACAATCATCTCTGCAGCACTCCACCAATCAGGCCTTTATGGTAGAATGGCCAGACAGAAGTCACTCATCAGTAAAAGGCATATGACAGCCTGCATGGAGTTTGCCAAAAGGCACCTAAATACTCTGACTATGAGAAACAAGATTCTAAGGTCTACTGAAACCAAGATTGAACTCCTTGGCCTGAATGCCAAGCATCACGTCTGGTGGAAACCTGGCACCATCCCTACGGTGAAGCATGGTGGTGGCAGCATCATGCTGTGGGGATATTTTTCAGCAGCAGGAACTGGGAGACTAGTCATGATCAAGGAAAGATGAACGGAGCAAAGTACTGAGAGATACTTGATGAAAACCTGATCCAGAGCGCTCAGGACCTCAGACTGCAACGAATGTTCACCTTCCAATAGGACAACGACCCTAAGCTCACAGCCAAGAAAATGCAGAAGTGGCTTTGGGACAAGTCTCTGAATGTCCTTGAGTTGCCCAGCCAGAGACTGGACTTGAACCCAATCAAACATCTCTGGAGAGACCTGAAAATATCTGTGCATCGACTCTCCCCGTCCAACCTGACAGACCTGGAGAGGATCTGCAGAGAAGAATGGTAGAAACTCCCCAAATACAGATGTGCCAAGCTTGTAGCGTCATACTCAAGGCTGTAATCGCTGCCAAAGGTGCTTCAACAAAGTCCTGAGTAAAGGGACAGTACACTTATGTAAATGTGATATTTCAGTTTACATTTTTTAACAGTTTTTGTCTTTGTCATTATGGGCTGCTCAAATCATATCAAATCAAAGTGTATTTGTCACGTGCGCCGAATACAACAGGTATAGTAGAACTTACAGTGAAATGCTGAATACAACAGGTGTAGTAGACCTTACAGTGAAATGCTGAATACAACAGGTGTAGTAGACCTTACAGTGAAATGCTGAATACAACAGGTGTAGTAGACCTTACAGTGAAATGCTGAATACAACAGGTGTAGTAGACCTTACAGTGAAATGCTGAATACAACAGGTGTAGTAGACCTTACAGTGAAATGCTGAATACAACAGGTGTAGTAGACCTTACAGTGCAATGCTGAATACAACAGGTGTAGTAGACCTTACAGTGAAATGCTGAGTACAACAGGTGTAGTAGACCTTACAGTGAAATGCTGAATACAACAGGTGTAGGAGACCTTACAGTGAAATGCTGAATACAACAGGTGTAGGAGACCTTACAGTGAAATGCTGAATACAACAGGTGTAGTAGACCTCACAGTGAAATGCCGAATACAACAGGTGTAGTAGACCTCACAGTGAAATGCCGAATACAACAGGTGTAGTAGACCTCACAGTGAAATGCTGAATACAACAGGTGTAGTAGACCTTACAGTGAAATGCTGAATACAACAGGTGTAGTAGACCTCACAGTGAAATGCTGAATACAACAGGTGTAGTAGACCTTACAGTGAAATGCTGAATACAACAGGTGTAGTAGACCTCACAGTGAAATGCCGAATACAACAGGTGTAGTAGACCTTACAGTGAAATGCTGAATACAACAGGTGTATGAGACCTAATAATGGAGCAGCAGTGAAATGCTGAATACAACAGGTGTAGTAGACCTTACAGTGAAATGTTGAATACAACAGGTGTAGTAGACCTTACAGTGAAATGCTGAATACAACAGGTGTAGTAGACCTTACAGTGAAATGCTGAATACAACAGGTGTAGTAGACCTTACAGTGAAATGCTGAATACAACAGGTGTAGTAGACCTTACAGTGAAATGCTGAATACAACAGGTGTAGTAGACCTCACAGTGAAATGCTGAATACAACAGGTGTAGTCGACCTTACAGTGAAATGCTGAATACAACAGGTGTAGTAGACCTTACAGTGAAATGCTGAATACAACAGGTGTAGTAGACCTTACAGTGAAATGCTGAATACAACAGGTGTAGTCGACCTTACAGTGAAATGCTGAATACAACAGGTGTAGTAGACCTTACAGTGAAATGCTGAATACAACAGGTGTAGTAGACCTTACAGTGAAATGCTGAATACAACAGGTGTAGTAGACCTTACAGTGAAATGCTGAATACAACAGGTGTAGTAGACCTTACAGTGAAATGCTGAATACAACAGGTGTAGTCGACCTTACAGTGAAATGCTGAATACAACAGGTGTAGTAGACCTTACAGTGAAATGATGAATACAACAGGTGTAGTAGACCTCACAGTGAAATGCTTACTTACAAACCCTAACCAACAACAAGTTTTAAGTAAAAAAAATAGGTATTAGGTAAACAATAGATGAGTAAAGAAATAAAAAAAACAGTAAAATGACAGTGAAAATAACATTAGCGAGACTGTATACAGGTGGTACCGGTACAGAGTCAATGTGCAGGGACACCGGTTAGTCGGGCTAATTGGGGTAATAAGTACATGTAGGTATAGTTAAAGTGACTATGCATAGATAATAAACAGAGAGTAGCAGCAGCGTAAAAGAGGGATTGAGGGGTGGGGGGACACAATGCAAATAGTCTGGGTAGCCAGTGTGCGCGGGCACCGATTAGTCGGGCTAATTGAGGTAATATGTATAGTTAAAGTGACTATGCATAGATAATAAACAGAGAGTAGCAGCAGCGTAAAAGAGGGGTTTGGGGGGGAGTGGTGGGACACAATTCAAATAGTCCGGATAGCCATCTGAGTACCTGTTGTGTGTTGATTGATGAGTAAAACATTTTTTTAAATACATTTTAGAACTAGTCTGTACAGTAACAAAATGTGTAAAAAGTCAAGGGGTCTGAATTCTTTCCGAATGCACTGTATATAACATACAACTGTTTAGCAAACAAAAAACGTGACATAGACAGAGCCAATACAGGATACAACCAAATGCTCTCTACATGTGAGCCCACTGGGATTCAATACATTCCCCAACTGAGATTCAATACATTAGCCCACTGGGATTCAATACATTCCCCAACTGAGATTCAATACATTAGCCCACTGAGATTCAATACATTAGCCCACTGAGATTCAATACATTAGCCCACTGAGATTCAATACATTAGCCCACTGAGATTCAATACATTCCCCAACTGAGAGTCAATACATTAGCCCACTGAGATTCAATACATTAGCCCACTGAGATTCAATACATTAGCCCACTGAGATTCAATACATTAGCCCACTGAGATTCAATACATTAGCCCACTGAGATTCAATACATTAGCCCACTGAGATTCAATACATTAGCCCACTGAGATTCAATACATTAGCCCACTGAGATTCAATACATTAGCCCACTGAGATTCAATACATTAGCCCACTGAGATTCAATACATTCCCCAACTGAGATTCAATACATTAGCCCACTGAGATTCAATACATTAGCCCACTGAGATTCAATACATTAGCCCACTGAGATTCAATACATTAGCCCACTGAGATTCAATACATTCACTCATTGAGAGTCAACAGATTCACCCATTGAGAGTCAACAGATTCACCCATTGAGAGTCAACAGATTCACCCATTGAGTCAATAGATTCACCCATTGAGATTCAATAGATTTACCCACTAAGAGTAAACAGATTCACCTACTGAGATTCAATACATTAACCCACTGAAATTCAATGCATTCATCCACTGAGATTCAATGGATTTACCCGCTGAGATTCAATGCATTCACCCATTGCGAGTCAATAGATTCACCCATTGCGAGTCAATAGATTCACCCATTGCGAGTCAATAGATTTACTCATTGAGATTCAATACATTCACCCACTGAGAGTCAACAGATTCACCTACTGAGAGTCAACAGATTCACCTACTGAGATTCAATAGATTCACTTATAGAGTTGAATGAGATCCATTGTGTTGAATGGAATTTGTGAGTTTGAGTTTTTGGGGTAGCTGTTTTTCATACTACCAAAATCTTTCCATGAACTCATATGTAAAATCTCTGCAGTCACTTCAGTAGCAGCTTTAAAGACCGATAGCTCCCTTTGCATTTGGTCCTAATCACCAGGTTGTCACTTACGGGAGCTGTTCCAATCCGCAAAAAAAGGCTCAGTATGTTCTTAGTTTAGCCTTTGCTCTAGTCGCTCACCAAGATGGCAGCTATAAAACATGTTTGTTGTTTCCTGTGAAGTCTGCCAAAGCCTGAATTCACAAAACCCTCATCATAATGTGATAAAATGATAGTAATATGCAGAATGGCACAGATGGTGGATGGATCTTTGCCTGCTATTCCCTAGCCCATCAGTAAGCCATTTTCCTGCCTATTCTTCCGTTTTTTACGAGTCATATCCAAATATTAACACGTCCCAAGCTGTCTCAGATGCCCCAATTTACACATTTATTAAACTCAGATTCTCGATTAAAGGATCGCAGTAAACTCTTCATTGTGTCCTGTTCATTTCTAGAATCGGAGTGTCTTTTTCAAGGTACAAAAGATAATGATTCATCCCTTTGTCTTATTAGTGGACGCTTAATAACGTCTCTGTGTCAACTCCAGCTTGTATCGTTGTGTGTGCACTGTGCATTGCCCTTCACTGTCTATTTTTCTTGACATTATGATGAGTGCGAGTTTTTTTTTCTTCTCCATAAACCCAAACATGCTGTAAGATTTGGCCTGCTTTTGTTTCCTGTTTCCTTACAAAGCCAATTCATGAGTGAGGGAGGACCTGTCAATCAGACAATGTCAACTCCAAAAAACCCTAAACTAAACAGGCCACACATGTACATCCTTCATCGTGAGAATGACAGACTATTCAACTAGTCTATCAACTTGTACTCTGTCAGCTATTGGCTTTTATGATGCCAAAATATGGAACGGAAATGATCATTTGCATATTTTTTCAGCCTGTCAACTAAAACCATCACCGGAAAAAATGCTGCCAGGCACTGACATGATGGAGGCTCTGTTTTTTTTTTTGCGCGTATGAACGCTCGTGTCAGAAACTTGTCTCCCCACCTGTCGTTCAATGCTATGACGGGGTGCCAGCTTACTATTTACACGAGGGTGGTGATGGGGCTTGAGCCTTGCTCTGCTCTCATCCCCAAAATAGACCCCCCCCCCCCTCCCCCCCGCACCTCTCCTGGCAGGCATGAGTTCGTCGTGTAATGACACATTGTCAGAAAGCTATGCAAAGTAGCAATTTGCCTAGGTATCTCCATTTCAATTTTAAATACCTTGCTCCATGAGCGAAACATGATCCCTCTAAATTTAGATCAAATCCCATTAAGCTTGAAAACATCACTGACACACCGGGAGAGAGGGGAGTTCTAGTACTGAAAGTTCCTTTAAATATTCTCTTCTTCTTTTCTGAGTTTCACTTCTTTTCTTAAACAGTGACGGACTGCCCTTGCAAAGTTAGTCACACGTCTCAAAATCGGATTTGCCCACACATTTGAGAGAAGTACGACGAGCTGTTTTTCAAATGGTGCTGCTTACTAAACGTGTACCGTGTGTGTAGAGGCATTAGGCTGAAAACTGAGGTTAAAAAAAAACAAAACAACGTAAGCCTGTTTCATTTGTCCTGATAAATAAGCAAAGATCTCTGCAGACACAGAGTGTTTTTCATGGTTTTCAAGTCAGCTGGTGAGGAATGCTTATTTAGTTTAACAATGATTTCTCTTTTTAGACCTTGCAATTTTCTGTTGCATGGTAGATGAAAGCAAACAACTCTTCCTTAGTCTCAATATGTAAACCTTCATGTCCACGAGAAGGAAGACTAAGGAGACTAGTCTAACTGTAATCACTGTTAAGGAGACTGGCCTAACTATTATCACTGCTAATGAAACTGGTCTAACTGCAATCACAGCTAAGGAGACTAATCTAACTGCTAAGGAGACTAATCTAACTGCTAAGGAGACTAATCTAACTGCTAAGGAGACTAATCTAACTGCTAAGGAGACTAGTCTAACTGCTAAGGAGACTGGTCTAACTGCTAACGAGACTGGTCTAACTGCAATCACAGCTAAGGAGACTAATCTAACTGCTAAGGAGACTAATCTAACTGCTAAGGAGACTAGTCTAACTGCTAAGGAGACTAGTCTAACTGCTAAGGAGACTAGTCTAACTGCTAAGGAGACTAATCTAACTGCTAAGGAGACTAGTCTAACTCTCAATATTTAAACCTTCATGTCCACGAGAAGTCTGATGAATATCCTGATGAATATCCTGATGAATATCCTGATGAATATCCTGTAGGTCACACTGGGATGTCCACATGCTGGAAAGACTAAGCGTCAATATTTAAGTATTGTGTATTGTTTGGTTACATTTCCTTATTTGTGAAGCTCATAGGATATTTGGAGTAGGATAGTATTATTTATTGTTCACGATGAAATGATATCCCTTACATTGGTGTTTACATGTGTCACAGTGAGAGAGCAGTAGATAGCTGGGTGTGCTCCTCCGAATCTGAGCTAAGGACACTAGTCTAATTGTAATCACTGCTAAGGACACTAGTTTAACTGTAATTACTGCTAAGGACACTAGTTTAACTGTAATTACTGCTAAGGACACTAGTTTAACTGTAATCACTGCTAAGGAGACTAGTCTAACTGTAATCACTGCTAAGGAGACTAGTCTAACTGTAATCACTGCTAAGGACACTAGTCTAACTGTAATCACTGCTAAGGAGACTGGTCTAACTGCAATAAATGTTAAGGAGTCTAATCTAACTGCTAAGGAGACTAGTCTAAGTGTAATCACTTCTAAGGAGACTAGTCTAACTGTAATCACTGCTAAGGACACTAATCTCACTGCTAAGGAGACTACTCTAACTGTAATCACTGCTAAGGAGACTTGTCTAACTGTAATCACTGCTAAGGAGACTAGTCTAACTGTAATCACTGCTAAGGAGGCTAGTCTAACTGTACTCGTTGCTAAGGAGACTGGTCTAACTGTAATCACTGCTAAGGAGACTAGTCTAACTGTAATCACTGCTAAGGAGGTTTGTCTAACTGTACTCGTTGCTAAGGAGACTGGTCTAACTGTAATCACAGCTAAGGAGACTGGTCTAACTGCAATAATTGCTATGTAGACTAGTCTAACTGTAATCACTTCTAAGGAGACTAGTCTATCTGTAATCACTTCTAAGAACACTAATCTCACTGCTAAGGACACTAGTCTAACTGTAATCACTGCTAAGGAGAATAGTCCAAATGTAATCACTGCTATGAAGACTAATCTAACAGCTAAGGAGACTAGTCTAACTGTAATCACTTCTAAGGAGACTAGTCTATCTGTAATCACTTCTAAGAACACTAATCTCACTGCTAAGGACACTAGTCTAACTGTAATCACTGCTAAGGAGAATAGTCCAAATGTAATCACTGCTATGAAGACTAATCTAACAGCTAAGGAGACTAGTCTAACTGTTATCACTTCTAATGAGACTGGACTAACTGTAATCACTGCTAAGGAGACTGGCCTACCTGTAATCACTGCTAAGGAGACTGGCCTAACTGTAATCACTGCTAAGGAGACTGGCCTAACTGTAATCACTGCTAAGGAGACTGGCCTAACTATAATCATTGCTAACGAGACTGGTCTAACTGCAATCACTGCTAAGGATACTAATCTAACTGCTAAGGAGACTAGTCTAACTGTAATCACAGCTAAGGATACTGGTCTAACTGTAATCACTTCTAAGGAGTCTAGTCCCAATGTAATCACTGCTAAGGAGACTAATCTAACTGCTAAGGAGACTAGTCTAACTGTAATCACTGCTAAGGATACTGGTCTAACTGTAATCACTTCTAAGGAGACTAGTCCCAATGTAATCACTGCTAAGGAGACTAATCTAACTGCTAAGGAGACTAATCTAACTGTAATCACTGCTAAGGAGCCTGGTCTAACTGTAATCACTGCTAAGGAGACTAGTCTAACTGTAATCACTGCTAAGGAGCCTAGTCTAACTGTACTCGTTGCTAAGGAGACTGCTCTAACTGTAATCACTGCCAAGGAGGCTAGTCTAACTGTACTCGTTGCAAAGGAGACTGGTCTAACTGTAATCACTGCTAAGGAGACTGGTCTAACTGCAATAATTGTTAAGGAGACTAATCTAACTGCTAAGGAGACTAGTCTAAGTGTAATCACTTCTAAGGAGACTAGTCTAACTGTAATCACTGCTAAGGACACTAATCTCACTGCTAAGGAGACTTCTCTAACTGTAATCACTGCTAAGGACACTAATCTCACTGCTAAGGAGACTAATCTAACTGTAATCACTGCTAAGGAGACTTGTCTAACTGTAATCACTGCTAAGGAGACTAGTCTAACTGTAATCACTGCTAAGGAGGCTAGTCTAACTGTACTCGTTGCTAAGGAGACTGGTCTAACTGTAATCACTGCTAAGGAGACTAGTCTAACTGTAATCACTTCTAAGGAGGTTTGTCTAACTGTACTCGTTGCTAAGGAGACTGGTCTATCTGTAATCACTGCTAAGGAGACTGGTCTAACTGCAATAATTGCTAAGGAGACTAGTCTAACTGTAATCACTTCTAAGGAGACTAGTCTATCTGTAATCACTTCTAAGAACACTAATCTCACTGCTAAGGACACTAGTCTAACTGTAATCACTGCTAAGGAGGTTTGTCTAACTGTACTCGTTGCTAAGGAGACTGGTCTAACTGTAATCACTGCTAAGGAGACTGGTCTAACTGCAATAATTGCTAAGGAGACTAGTCTAACTGTAATCACTTCTAAGGAGACTAGTCTATCTGTAATCACTTCTAAGAACACTAATCTCACTGCTAAGGACACCAGTCTAACTGTAATCACTGCTAAGGAGACTGGTATAACTGTAATCACTGCTAAGGAAAATAGTCTAACTGTAATCAATTCTAAGGAGACTAGTCCAAATGTAATCACTGCTATGAAGACTAATCTAACAGCTAAGGAGACTAGTCTAAATGTTATCACTTCTAATGAGACTGGACTAACTGTAATCACTGCTAAGGAGACTGGCCTAACTTTAATCACTGCTAAGGAGACTGGCCTAACTGTAATCACTGCTAAGGAGACTAGTCTAACGGTTATCACTTCTAATGAGACTGGACTAACTGTAATCACTGCTAAGGAGACTGGCCTAACTGTAATCACTGCTAAGGAGACTGGCCTAACTGTAATCACTGCTAAGGAGACTGGCCTAACTATAATCATTGCTAACGAGACTGGTCTAACTGCAATCACTGCTAAGGAGACTAATCTAACTGCTAAGGAGACTAGTCTAACTGTAATCACAGCTAAGGATACTGGTCTAACTGTAATCACTTCTAAGGAGACTAGTCCCAATGTAATCACTGCTAAGGAGACTAATCTAACTGCTAAGGAGACTAGTCTAACTGTAATCACTGCTAAGGATACTGGTCTAACTGTAATCACTTCTAAGGAGACTAGTCCCAATGTAATTACTGCTAAGGAGACTAATCTAACTGCTAAGGAGACTAATCTAACTGTAATCACTGCTAAGGAGGCTGGTCTAACTTTAATCACTGCTAAGGAGACTGGTCTAACTTTAATCACTGCTAAGGAGACTAGTCTAACTTTAATCACTGCTAAAGAGACTAGTCTATCTGTAATCACTGCTAAGGAGACTAGTCTATCTGTAATTACTGCTAAGGAGACTGGTCTAACTTTAATCACTGCTAAGGAGGCTAGTCTAACTTTAATTACTGCTAAGGAGACTAGTCTAACTTTAATTACTGCTAAGGAGACTAGTCTATCTGTAATCACTGCTAAGGAGGCTGGTCTAACTTTAATCACTGCTAAGGAGACTAGTCTAACTTTAATCACTGCTAAGGATTAATCACTGCTAAGGACACTGGTCTAACTGTAATTGCTGCATGCCACTATGTACAGTAGACTCAATGGCTAGCACTCCGCTCTCACCTCCCCGTTCATCAGAATGGGTTCTGTGGTACTCAGGGGCTTCTGCATGTCATTGCTGCCCTCTGCAGTTCTCCCCCCATTTGCTTAATAATGAAGATGACCCACTCCACTAAGGCAGTATTGAATAGAATCTGAGGAGCTGCTGTACGGTCATTTAAATAGATTTAGACATGCTAGTTTGACTAAATTCAATGTTTTATGTTTCACTGCAAAGAGAAACTTAGCCTGGTGGTTCTTCTGGCAGACTCAGTGATTATATCTTAATTGGGATGGTGCTAACCTTTTCATAGACACACAGTGATAGCCTTTTCACAGACTCACAGTGATAGCCTTTTCACAGACTCACAGTGATAGCCTTTTCACAGTGATAGCCTTTTCACAGACTCAAAGGGATGGCCTTTTCAGAGACTCACAGTGATTGCCTTTTCAGAGACTCACAGTGATTGCCTTTTCACAGACTCACAGTGCTAGCCTTTTCACAGACTCACAGTGATATCCTTTGTACAGACTCAAAGTGATAGCCTTTTCACAGACTCACAGTGATAGCCTTTTCACAGTGATAGCCTTTTCACAGACTCAAATTGATGGCCTTTTCCTTTTCACAGACTCAAAGTGATGGCCTTTTCACAGACTCACAGCGATAGCCTTTTCACAGTGATAGCCTTTTCACAGACTCAAATTGATGGCCTTTTCCTTTTCACAGACTCAAAGTGATGGCCTTTTCACAGACTCACAGCGATAGCCTTTTCACAGATTCACAGTGATGGCCTTTTCACAGTGATAGCCTTTTCACATACTCACAGTGATAGCCTTTTTCACAGACTCACAGTGATAGCCCTTTTCACAGAGATAGACCTTTTCACAGACTCACAGCGATAGCACTTTTTATGCAATTTATTTTTATCACAACAGAGCTCATTCTGGAATAATTGGTCACCGTCAGATATCCTTGGCCCTGCCACACAGTTCACTAGTCTGTGTAGACCAATATTTACTGTTACCAAAATGTCAACGTTAGCTCCATGAGTGTTATGTTACCAGCTATAGAGCACTAGGACATTATCATCATGTTTGGTCTTTAAAAATACATTCCCAGAAGTGCATGTCCATGTCCATGGTGTCATGTGTCTGTCCAGTAAGTGCGACGGCAAAATGTTTCCCCCCGGGCCTGCCACATAAAGGACAATGCAATTAATGACAGATGGCCCGGCGATGACCATGTCCTTGAGCATGTGCCTTATTGGCACCTCCTGCTAATTGTATCACATATAACACAACTAAAAGCATAATAAATCTGGAGCAAGGGGGGATGTTTTATGCAAGCGCGCTCCTCCTTTTCCAGGCAGTAAATTGCTCCGCTCTTGAAATATCTCCAACCTTATGACACCCACAATGCATTAGCTTAATTGCCTTTTTTTTTTTTTTTTTTTCCCCTCGGGTTCTTAGACCTCAGAAACTGTTAGTGTTCTTTAAGCTGATTCACAAGAACTGTCTGCAGCCTTTTTTTGGCATCGTCTTCCTTTGGAAAAGTTTTTTTGGTGTTGTTGAGAAATAGGGTATGAAATCATCGCGCTGGTACAAGGGGCTGGTACATTGTCAAAATGGCCACACTTTAAATCAGGAACCTATGAATTTGCTTTGCACAGATAAGATGCTGATCAAACGATATTAGATGATAATTTATGACAACAGGCATAGTACTGTCATTCAATAAAAAAAAGGGTACAAGCTAGAAAATGGCCTCCTTACTAACGTATATAGACTAGAGCAGGGAAAGGGGGGATACCCAGTCAGTTGTCCAACTGAATGTATTTAACTGAAATGTGTCTTCTGCACTTTGGCATCCACAGTGCCCTGGGAACAGTGGGTTAACTGCCTTGCTCATGGGCAGAACGACAGAGTTTTACCTTGTCAGCTCAGGGATTTGATCCAGCATCCTTTTGGTTACTGGCCCAACCCCCAAGGCTACCTGCTGCCCCCAGTATGAGCCTAGAGAGTGAGCCGAGAGTGTGCGACTAGACTAGAGTGTGCGACTAGACTAGAGTGTGAGGCTAGACTAGAGCGTGAGGCTAGACTAGAGCGTGAGGCTAGACTAGAGCGTGAGGCTAGACTAGAGCGTGAGACTAGAGCGTGAGACTAGACTAGTGCATGAGCCTAGAACATGAGACTAGAGCCTGAGCCTAGAGTGTGAGACTAGACTAGAGTGTGAGCCTAGAGCGTGAGCCCAGAGCGTGAGACTAGAGCGTGAGCCTAGAGCGTGATCCTAGAGCATGAAACTAGAGCGAGAGACTAGACTAAAGCGTGAGGCTAGAGCGTGAGACTAGACATTGACTTGACTAGACTAGACTAGACTAGACTAGACTAGACAAAATGTTTCTTAAAAGTGAACATTTCTAGTTTGGCCTTACAGTAAGTGCATTAGTGAGGATGGTTCCCCTATGGTTCACCTGAAGCGTCTTCCCATCACCATGTGCCCATCTGGACAGCCTGGGTCACTGCAGGCTTTCGCTTCAACTCTGAGAGGCGCTACCAAGCCACCCCCGAACCTTCCTACCTCCCCCTGGTCTCATTATGGAAAGACTGATGGTGTTGACTAGTAGCAGCTGCTGCAGTGTGGTCTCAGCCAAGAGAAAGACATGGAGGACCAGGAAACGTGCCACAACATTTCCACATCTCATTTCCACATCTCATTTCCACACACACACACACACACACACACACACACACACACACACACACACACACACACACACACACACACACACACACACACACACACACACACACAAACCCTCCATTACAGGAACTTTACCAGTACTCAGCATTTGAGCGTCGAGCCTGACCCGAGGTTCCATGTAAAGATGTGACACCCATGTGGATCGATCTCTGATACTGACTGTGACATAAGTAGAGGGCATATGTATGGTTCATTCAAGTGATTGAGTAATTTTCCGCTTCCTCCTCCCCCTCATTTGCCCGTCTTTGTAAGAAACGGTTCTTCCCTCTATTCGTCCAGTCCTGAAGATTACAACAGTAGTCATCTATTAGGAATCCTTTTTGAAATACAGTGAGTAAGGGTGGGATTGTTCCCCAGGTGATGCATTCTGAACCCCTAGAAAAAAATGTTGTGGGGACATTTAAAAAATAAAAATAAAAACTTTGCATTTTGTGCGAGTTGTGTATGTTGATGGAAAGATAAATCATTACAAGGTATTGTTATAATTTAATCATTATTATTATTGTTGTTATTATAATGGTTATTATTGTTATTATTATTATTATTATTATTATTCTCACTTGTTATTGTTATTATTGTTGTTATTGTTATTATTATTATTGTTGTTATTGTTATTATTATTGTTGTTATTATTGTTGTTATTGTTATTATTATTATTGTTATTATTTGTATTATTATTATTATTGTTATTATTATTATTGTTATTATTGTTGTTATTATTATTATTATTATTATTATTACTACTATTATTATTTTTTGCTCAGAAAAATACATGTAAATTTATGTGAAAACTGAAGCAGAGATTTTAGTATATAGTCACCTTTCGATGCAGAAAGCTGAATTCAGAAAATTCCCCCAAAACAATCCATCCACAACTTCATCAGTGTATCTCTCTGAGGCTTTATTGTTAGATCTCCTCCATAACTTTACCCTTAACCTAATGGCCTAACAAATTAGTGACAGTCCTTCGCGTCAGTGTAGATTATGCCCGGACATGGGCACAGTAAATGCTCGCTGTGTGTGGGGCACAAATCTTATTTGGCACCAAAGTCCACAGAGAAAGCTGAGTTTGCAACAAGGCTGCTTACTCCGGTGGAAACAGAGATCTATTAACATATTTCATTAAATATATTGAGCAACCAGGGATTGCAGGTTAAGAAATTTGAATGCGGGAGCTAACAGGGAAATTCAAGGGACATTTGATCATAATGACAGTCTGGTAGACACGTCCCGAGTCCAGTCCCTCCTAGGGAATACTAAGTATCATCGACTTCAACAAAAGGGACGAAAAGTGGATGGCCTTCACCCAAATACAGCCGTACACCACAATATAAAATGTTTAGATCTCGCAAAAATAATGATTCACTTTTGGTCAATGGGGGATGATGTGTTCAGTTGAAGCATTTGCAGTAGATTTGAATCATTTACCATTGAACAATTCTAAAGACAAAAAAAAAAAAAAAAAACTATAGTCAAAACATTCATGGGGGGGTGGGGGTGTGTTAAATGCATAAGCATAGTCATCACTGATCAGAGACGACTCTCTGTGTTCTACTCGCATGGTCTGTTTGCCCACTGTATGATCTCCTTGTGTCCTTATCGCCAACAACCTCTTTTGTAAGATAACAACAGTCCCTTTACTTTTCTCTGTTTGAGACCAATTTGCTAGCAGTTGAGCAGCAATAGCATATTCTCCATTACTTACCCTTATCCGAAGTAGCAGTTTTGTGGGAGGAAACGTTATCTGGACAGAAGTGAATGGCTAAATGGGCCTAAGCAATGGCTCCTCGGTTGACCAAGCACAGCAGGATAGGTCTCCCTCCCTCTTTGGTACAAAGACACCAAAACATTTTAAAGACACACACATCTTAGACTACAGTTAACTCATAGTACCTTCATATATGCTATAAGCCCTAAAAGAGAGGCTTTTCAAGGACGTTCTACAGGGGGGGAAAGAAAACAAAGGAATCAGGAAGGAAACAGGAAGGAGAATAGATCAATAGAGGAGTGAGAAATGGTCCAAGTGGCGTTTTCTCGCTGGTCATCAAAAGGTTATTTTACAGCCAATAGCGCGTATTGATTTGGTGTGCGCTTCCTGGCCTCTCGGAGAGCAGAAATCTCTGCTGAGGGAATTTTATTCCGTTTATTTATTTTTTTAGCAAAAGGATTAGGGGGGGGGGGCCCTCGGGTACGATCAATGGGTGTTTAATGTAACTGCTGGAATCAAGACATGAATCATAGGCACTCGGGCTATAACGTTTTATTTAGTGGTATCATTGGTATGCTTAAGGACGTGGGCTATTCATCAACAGTCTTAACATGTAGAGGAAAAAGTCCTTAACTCACAAGTTTGCTGTGTGGTGAAGATGGAAAGTGGTCTGTGTAGCCGAAAAGGTAAAAGAGAGATTGGCACATTGCAGTTCTGTGCCGTGTGAATCTTTCTCGGGGAAAACAAGGATATGTTGATACACCGTTCTGACAGGCTTTCTAAGAGCCGTTCCCACCCACACATAAAGATATGACTGAATACACTCATGAAAAAAAAACATGGTGTGTCGGCACGTTTACATATAGTTCTGTGTGTTGATGATGTACAGCAATAATGTATATCAGTGGAGGCTGCTGAGGGGAGGATGGCTCATAATAATGTATATCAGTGGAGGCTGCTCTGAGGGGAGAACGGCTCATAATAATGTATATCAGTGGAGGCTGCTCTGAGGGGAGGATGGCTCATAATAATGTATATCAGTGGAGGCTGCTGAGGGGAGGATGGCTCACAATAATGTATATCAGTGGAGGCTGCTGAGGGGAGGATGGCTCATAATAATGTATATCAGTGGAGGCTGCTCTGAGGGGAGGACGGCTCATAATAATGTATATCAGTGGAGGCTGCTGAGGGGAGGATGGCTCATAATAATGTATATCAGTGGAGGCTGCTCTGAGGGGAGGATGGCTCATAATAATGTATATCAGTGGAGGCTGCTGAGGGGAGGATGGCTCATTATAATGTATATCAGTGGAGGCTGCTGAGGGGAGGATGGCTCATAATAATGTATATCAGTGGAGGCTGCTCTGAGGGGAGGACGGCTCATAATAATGTATATCAGTGGAGGCTGCTCTGAGGGGAGGATTGCTCATAATAATGTATATCAGTGGAGGCTGCTGAGGGGAGGATGGCTCATTATAATGTATATCAGTGGAGGCTGCTGAGGGGAGGATGGCTCATAATAATGTATATCAGTGGAGGCTGCTCTGAGGGGAGGACGGCTCATAATAATGTATATCAGTGGAGGCTGCTCTGAGGGGAGGATGGCTCATAATAATGTATATCAGTGGAGGCTGCTGAGGGGAGGATGGCTCATAATAATGTATATCAGTGGAGGCTGCTCTGAGGGGAGGATGGCTCATAATAATGTATATCAGTGGAGGCTGCTCTGAGGGGAGGATGGCTCATAATAATGTATATCAGTGGAGGCTGCTGAAGGGAGGATGGCTCATTATAATGTATATCAGTGGAGGCTGCTCTGAGGGGAGGACGGCTCATTATAATGTATATCAGTGGAGGCTGCTGAGGGGAGGATGGCTCATAATAATGTATATCAGTGGAGGCTGCTGAGGGGAGGATGGCTCATAATAATGTATATCAGTGGAGGCTGCTCTGAGGGGAGGATGGCTCATAATAATGTATATCAGTGGAGGCTGCTGAGGGGAGGATGGCTCATTATAATGTATATCAGTGGAGGCTGCTGAGGGGAGGATGGCTCATAATAATGTATATCAGTGGAGGCTGCTCTGAGGGGAGGACGGCTCATAATAATGTATATCAGTGGAGGCTGCTCTGAGGGGAGGATGGCTCATAATAATGTATATCAGTGGAGGCTGCTCTGAGGGGAGGATGGCTCATAATAATGTATATCAGTGGAGGCTGCTCTGAGGGGAGGATGGCTCATAATAATGTATATCAGTGGAGGCTGCTCTGAGGGGAGGATGGCTCATAATAATGTATATCAGTGGAGGCTGCTCTGAGGGGAGGATGGCTCATAATAATGTATATCAGTGGAGGCTGCTGAGGGGAGGATGGCTCATTATAATGTATATCAGTGGAGGCTGCTCTGAGGGGAGGATGGCTCATAATAATGTATATCAGTGGAGGCTGCTGAAGGGAGGATGGCTCATAATAATGTATATCAGTGGAGGCTGCTGAGGGGAGGATGGCTCATAATAATGTCTGGGACGGAGTAAACAGAATAGAAACTGAAAATTTGATACCATTCCACATACTCCGCTCCAGCCATTACCACGAGCCCGTCCTCCCCAATGAATGTGCCTCCAACCCCCAGTGGTGTATATACATGTATATGTCTGTAGATATAAGCTCAAATCCAGAAGTAGCTTTTGTTAAACCCTAATATGGGAGCAGTAGGCAATATAGCATATCTTACTGTGACAACAGCCACAGGGTAGTCATGGGAAACTGTATAGATAATTTCCCCGTTCATGCACCCCCTTCAGCCATTCCGTTATGCAGTCCTTGACATAGCCAAGCGGCCACGCGGTTCAAATGAATAATTCAAGTATAACCAATAAGCCAATGTTCCAGGGCTGAGCCAGTGACACAAAAGCGATAGCATCCCCACTTATGTCGTCTGAAATTACCGAGAGGAATAAGAGCGTATGCATCTCAGCAGGCTGACAAACGACAACAGCCAAGTTTGATTCGCCAGGATTTTATGGGAGGAATCTATTTACTAGAGCTTTGGTGTGGCTATAACTGTACTTGGTGCCGAGCTCACAACACCAAGTTGCATCATGTTTAATTGGTTTGATGCGTTGTCTAGTGTAAAAGTTGGTTTATCAATCAGTTTCGGGGCTTTGGGAGACAGTTGAGTCTGATGATTCTGCTGATACCAAAAAAAGCAACGAAGAAGAATGCTTTACCAGAGAACAGGTCTCAATAAAGTAATGCCTTTGTATAAATCAAAGTCGTGGCGCTGTGTTCAGTCTTAGGAAAGGGTTTTTGTACATCTACAAGGCTACTGTAAAACAACTCATGAATTCAACTGATGTTGTGAGATGTTGTGAGATTTTAGTGGTCTGGAAGTTTTGTTTGGTACCCCTATGTTACCTTCTAAGCAAAGGCAGATAAATAATAGCTGAGTCTTGTGTTTCTCAAAAGTCTACGGCTAATTCATTTCTGTGTCTTTCCACCGTTTCTCATTTACAACATACTTGCATGTCTCCAATACACATCAACTAAATTGCAGTGTGATAAACAGTGTATTCGGAAAGTATTCAGACCCTTTACTCAGTACTTTGTTGAAGCATCTTTGGCAGCGATTACAACCTTAAGTCTTCTTGGGTATGACGCTACAAGCTTGGCACACCTATATTTGGGGAGTTTCTCCTGTCCTTCTCTGCGGATCCTCTCAAGCTCTGTCAGGACCTCTGGCAGTCTCTATGGGGGTGCCACAGGGTTCAATTCTTGGACCGACTCTCTTCTCTGTATACATCAATGAGGTCGCTCTTGCTGCTGGTGAGTCTCTGATCCACCTCTACGCAGACGACACCATTCTGTATACTTCTGGCCCTTCTTTGGACACTGTGTTAACAACCCTCCAGGCAAGCTTCAATGCCATACAACTCTCCTTCCGTGGCCTCCAATTGCTCTTAAATACAAGTAAAACTAAATGCATGCTCTTCAACCGATCGCTACCTGTACCTACCCGCCTGTCCAACATTACTACTCTGGACGGCTCTGACTTAGAATACGTGGACAACTACAAATACTTAGGTGTCTGGTTAGACTGTAAACTCTCCTTCCAGACCCATATCAAACATCTCCAATCCAAAGTTAAATCTAGAATTGGCTTCCTATTTCGCAACAAAGCATCCTTCACTCATGCTGCCAAACATACCCTTGTAAAACTGACCATCCTACCAATCCTCGACTTTGGCGATGTCATTTACAAAATAGCCTCCAATACCCTACTCAACAAATTGGATGCAGTCTATCACAGTGCAATCCGTTTTGTCACCAAAGCCCCATATACTACCCACCATTGCGACCTGTACGCTCTCGTTGGCTGGCCCTCGCTTCATACTCGTCACCATACCCACTGGCTCCATGTCATCTACGAGACCCTGCTAGGTAAAGTCCCCCCTTATCTCAGCTCGCTGGTCACCATTGCATCTCCCACCTGCAGCACACGCTCCAGCAGGTATATCTCTCTAGTCACCCCCAAAACCAATTATTTCTTTGGCCGCCTCTCCTTCCAGTTCTCTGCTGCCAATGACTGGAACGAACTACAAACATCTCTGAAACTGGAAACACTTATCTCCCTCACTAGCTTTAATCACCAACTGTCAGAGCAGTTCACAGATTACTGCACCTGTACATAGTCCACCTATAATTTAGCCCAAACAACTACCTCTTTCCCTACTGTATTTAATTTATTTATTTATTTTGCTCCTTTGCACCCCATTATTTGTATTTATACTTTGCACTTTCTCCCATTGCAAATCTACCATTCCAGTGTTTTACTTGCTATATTGTATTTACTTTGCTACCATGGCCTTTTTGCCTTTACCTCCCTTATCTCACCTCATTTGCTCACATCGTATATAGACTTGTTTATACTGTATTATTGACTGTATGTTTGTTTTACTCCATGTGTAACTCTGTGTCGTTGTATGTGTCGAACTGCTTTGCTTTATCTTGGCCAGATCGCAATTGTAAATGAGAACTTGTTCTCAACTTGCCTACCTGGTTAAATAAAGGTGTTCTCAACTTGCCTACCTGGTTAAATAAAGGTGTTCTCAACTTGCCTACCTGGTTAAATAAAGGTGTTCTCAACTTGCCCACCTGGTTAAATGAAGGTGTTCTCAACTTGCCTACCTGGTTAAATAAAGGTAAAATAAAAAATAAAAATAAAAGGTTGGATGGGGAGCATTGCTGCACAGCTATTTTCAGGCCTCTCCAGAGATGTTTGAACGGGTCCAAGCTCTGGCTGGGCCACTCAAGGACATCCAGACTGGTCCCGAAGCCACTCCTGCATGTCTTGGCTGTGTTCTTAGGGTTGTTGTCCTGTTGGAAGGTGAACCTTTGCACCAGTCTGATGCTCTGAGCACTCTGGAGCAGGTTTTCATCAAGGATCTCTCTGTACTCCGTCTAATCTCCAAGTCCCTGCCGCTGAAAAGCATTCCAACAGCATGATGCTGCCACCACCATGCTTCACCGCAGGAATACTGCCACCACCATGCTTCACCGCAGGAATGCTGCCACCACCATGCTTCACCTCAGGGATGCTGCCACCACCATGCTTCACCGCAGGGATGCTGCCACCACCATGCTTCACCGCAGGGATGCTGCCACCACCATGCTTCACGCAGGGATGCTGCCACCACCATGCTTCACCGCAGGGATGCTGCCACCACCATGCTTCACCGCAGGGATGCTGCCACCACCATGCTTCACCACAGGGATGGTGCCAGATTTCATCCAGACGTGCCACTTGGCATTCAGAATTCAAAGCGTTCAATCTTGGTTTCATCAGAATAGAGAATATTGTTTCTCATGGTCTTTTGGCAAACTCGAAGCGGGCTGTCATGCGCCGTTTACTGAGGAGTGGCTTCCGTCTGGCCACTCTACCATAAAGGCCTGATTGGTGGAGTGGTACAGAGATGGTTGTCCTTCTGGAAGGTTCTCCCATCTCCACAGAGGAACTCTGGAGCTCTGTCAGAGTGACCATCATGTTCTTGGTCATCTTCCGGAACAAGGCCCTTCTCCCTGATTGCTCAGTTTGGCCAGGCAGCCAGCTCGAGCACGAGTCTTGGTGGTTACAAACTTCTTCCATTTAAGAAGGATGGAGATCACTGTGTTCTTGGGGACTTTCAACGCTGCAGGTATGTTTTGGTACCCTTCCCCGGATCTTTGCCTCAACACAATCTTGTCTCGGAGCTCTAAGAACAATTCCTTCGACCTCATGGCTTGGTTTTTGCTCTGACATGCACTGTCAACTGTGGGACCTTATATAGACAGGTGTGTGCCTTTCCAAATCATGTCCAATCAATTGACTTTACCACAGGTGGACTCCAATCAAGTTGTAGAAATATCTCAAGTATGATCAATGGAAACAGGATGCACCTGAGCTCAATTTCGAGTTTCAAAGCAAAGGGTCTGAATACTTATGTAGATAAGATATTTCTGTTTTTTTACATTTAATACATTTGCAAAAATGTCTAAAAACCTGCTTTCGCTTTGACATTATGGAATATTGTGTGTAGCCTGCTGAGGATTTTTGTTGTTGTTAATACATTGTAGAATAAGGCTGTAACGCAGACACTGTAATGCTTTCCAAAGGCCCTGTACACTCACTTGTATCTCTAATAAACTATTTTAATTATCATTTCTCCAAACTCTTTACATATGTTATGTGTTATATCCTGCGTGTGTGAATGCACGCACACACACACACACACACACACACACACACACACACACACACACACACACACACACACACACACACATTAAGTTAATTAAGCATTTAAATTAATGACATTAAATACATAACATATGTGATTGCATTAACTAATTGCATTTGCCTTGGTGACCACTGGTCACAGTCTAGTCTACAATTTTTCAATGCCTTTAGTGAGGACAAGAGTCAGCCGTCCATATTACGTATCTGTCATTCTGATTAATAAGCTTGTTTTATAACTGACACACAAGGTACCTTCAAAGAAACAATATCAATATCATCACTTGTTACTTTGCAAACTGACAAAATGTTTGACATTCAAAATATTGAAATCAAGCAGGAAGACATCTGTTAGATATTTTTTGTATTTCCAGGAAATTATATATAAAAAAAAAAACATTTGATAGAGATTTGAAGTGTCACGATAAGAATCCACTGCTAAGTGCCTCTAAGTTGAGGCTAAAGCATAAGAGAGAAACAAGATGGCTACCGTTCCTTGGTAATGGTGGCTGACAGCACAATTAGGAAGTGACAGAACCATTAGCTCTGAGTATCGGGCACTTTAACGCTGTCCTCTTGTCACAGCTATTGTTCTTTTAACATTCTAATGACTTGTCTGAGATCAAACATTTGGGTACTTTTTCATCATTTCATTTCGCAAACAGTAGCTGAAAGTTTATTGATATAAGTTTCAAAGAGCTCCATTGTCTGATTTGGCAGTGTGTCATGGGGTTTCAAACTCCGGTCCCGGAGAACTCATCGGTGTGCAGGCTTTTGTTCCCACTCAGCACGAACACCTAATTGAACAAATCATGGTCCAGACTGAAGACTGCGATTAATGTATTATTTAAAACTTGTGGGCTGGGCTGAAACAAAATCGTACAAATCCAACAATCTCTCCAGGACCAGATCTGTATATTACCGATCTAGAAGCACTTAAATAAGGCAAGAACATTGACTCGTGCTCATAGACATCCAGTAATATAAAAGGCTAAGCAGTGACTCAAATGGGTTCAGATACCTCTAATATTCTCCTTAAAAGGCTTTCTGTATCTAACCCCTTGGATCAATGTTGTTCACACTGACAGAGAGAGTGATTGATCGCATGTTATCAGGCAGAACGAAGGGGGGGTTTTCAAGTCAGAACAGCAGGAGTGCTGGAGGAGGATGTTGAGCAACACACGGGAGCTCTCCTGCTGGCTGAGGGACCTGGTAGCCCACCAAAGGCATGGAAAGTACTGTACCTTCCCATGCACAGTAAATTGAACATCCTCATAACAGGCACTACGTTTCAATACGGGGCACGTTTGTATTTTCCCTTTAAAACTAAATATATTTTGTATTTTTATAATCATCCTTCTTTTCAATCAGGAGTAATCTGTCCCAGTGCAATTTCTCTCACCCCTTGCTATACATATTAGAATTGAACTCCCAGAATGTTTCTAAATTCCAATTGGATTTTAAACTGTTTAATGCTGTCTGTAGTTCTATCGTGAATCCGTGGGTTAAAGTTTGGTCAATGCTACAGTCGTATTGACTGAATATGCAGCATCATATCATAATCCACATCACCTGTATAAAATCGGGTTGAACCCCTTCAGAATACGTGGCGGGTCTGACAGGACGGTGCTGCTCACATGATTTCCTACGCCGCTGTCTTGTCCCTATCTCTATCATCAAGATGATATATCTATAGGGATTTATGATGCGGAAAGCGTAGTAACCGGGGAGCCATCCTGTCGGCGACCGATTACACGGCCACGGCATCCCGTCAAGGACATCCAGCAGGCAAAAGTCATTCAGCAGCACGTTCAAACATGTTTGCGGCTGTCTTTTAATACTTCAAAAAGGTTGAAATGTCTCCCGATGACAAACTCGCCATTTTCTATTCATGTGCCCATCTCTATCTGCACGTCTTTATCTCTCCAACACAAGCAACGGGAAAGGGCACGGTTGACCACAGAAATAGGAAACGTGTTTAAAAGAAATGGACAAAGGTTTTACACAATCTAATGTGACATTTTGAATTTTACTTATTTAACCAGGCAAGTCCGTTAAGAACAAATTCTTATTTTCAATGAGGGCCTAGGGTTAACTGGTCTAGGAGCAGTGGGTTAACTGGCCAAGGAACAGTGGGTTAACTGCCTAGGAACAGTGGGTTAACTGGTCTAGGAACAGTGGGTTGGTTAACTGCCTGTTCAGGGGCAGAATGACAGATTCGTACCTTGTCAGCTCGGGGGTTTGAACTTGCAACCTTCCGGTTACTAGTCCAATGCTCTAACCACTAGGCTACCCTGTCACCCCAAAAAGAATGATGCACAATAATACTTTTATGACATCAATATCTAACGTTTTTGAACCCCAACATAATATCAATACAGTAATATGTGATCTGTCTGTAAAATGCATGGCAAAACAAAATGCAATGGTATTTTCCAAATGCCAGGTATGTTACTAATCATGTCACTGCTGCATTGGCTGGACACACTATAGAGCAAGTTAAAGTCTACACATATTTGGGTGTGTGGGTAGATGATGAGCTGAGCTTCACTGTGCATGTAGAGAACTTGATAAGGAAGCTCAGGCTGAGAATAGGTTTTTATTACCGGCATAAGGCTTGTTTTTCTGTTGAGGCCAGGAAGGAGCTGGTACGATGGACATTACTGCCGGTTTTAGATTCTAGTGATGTTATGACATATATATGACAAAATAAAAACAAGCCTTATGCCGGTAATAAAAAACCTATTTTCAGCTATGCAGGCCTCAACCACTACCCTGAAGTGCGCTAGATTCAGTGTATCATGCAGCTCTCAGGTTCATTGCAAATCAAAAACGTCTAACACATCATTGTGATCTCTACAGCGCTGTTGGCTGGTCGTCATTGACCTTGCGTAGGCTTAAACACTGGTATACACTGATTTATAAGGCCATGTTGTAGGCTTAAACACTGGTATACACTGATTTATAAGGCCATGTTGTAGGCTTAAACACTGGTATACACTGATTTATAAGGCCATGTTGTAGGCTTAAACACTGGTATACACTGATTTATAAGGCCATGTTGTAGGCTTAAACACTGGTATACACTGATTTATAAGGCCATGTTGTAGGCTTAAACACTGGTATACACTGATTTATAAGGCCATATTGTAGGCTTAAACACTGGTATACACTGATTTATAAGGCCATGTTGTAGGCTTAAACACTGGTATACACTGATTTATAAGGCCATGTTGTAGGCTTAAACACTGGTATACACTGATTTATAAGGCCATGTTGGGTAAAATGCCAATTTATCTCTGTTCTTTTTCAGTCAGGTCGGTAAATAAATATAAATTAGGGTCCCATTCTCATTTGCTTCTAACAGTAGCAAAAATTAGAACAGGTCAGGGTAGAAATAGTTATAGTTACTTAGCTCCGTGGTCCTGGAATTCTCTCCTGAACATTTTAAAATGTGATGATCTAGTTTTGTTGGTGGAGTTTAAACACTTGATCGATGTATATATCATAGAAGAGTGTAATTGTCTTCAGGACAGCTGTTTTTGGTCAAGACTTTTGTGTTTTTATCGTAAAATGTTTTGGTTGTACTGTATACGTCTTCATAGTTTTGTTTAATGTTGTGTTAGTATATGTATGTTGTTTTGTCTGAAACGTTGTTCCCCCTGCTGCTATTGGACCAGGTCTCTCGTGGAAAAGAGATGTTATTTCAATGAGAAAAACCTGTATAAATAAAGGTCAAATAAAAAATAAATGTTCCCAGTAAATGTCTTAGTCACAGTGGACCTTGATGTTCCCAGTAAATGTCTTAGTCACAGTGAACCATGAGGTTCCCAGTAAATGTCTTAGTCACAGTGGACCATGATGTTCCCAGTAAATGTCTTAGTCACAGTGGACCATGATGTTCCAAGTAAATGTCTTAGTCACAGTGGACCATGATGTTCCCAGTAAATGTCTTAATCACAGTGGACCATGATGTTCCCAGTAAATGTCTTAGTCACAGTGGACCATGATGTTCCCAGTAAATGTCTTAGTCACAGTGGACCATGATGTTCCCAGTAAATGTCTTAGTCACAGTGGACCATGATGTTCCCAGTAAATGTCTTAGTCACATTGGACCATGATGTTCCCAGTAAATGTCTTAGTCACAGTGGACCATGGTGTTCCCAGTAAATGTCTTAGTCACAGTGGACCATGATGTTCCCAGTAAATGTCTTAGTCACATTGGACCATGATGTTCCCAGTAAATGTCTTAGTCACAGTGGACCATGGTGTTCCCAGTAAATGTCTTAGTCACATTGGACCATGATGCTCCCAGTAAATGTCTTAGTCACAGTGGACTATGATGTTCCCAGTAAATGTCTTAGTCACAGTGGACCATGATGTTCCCAGTAAATGTCTTAGTCACAGTGGACCATGATGTTCCCAGTAAATGTCTTAGTCACAGTGGACCTTGATGTTCCCAGTAAATGTCTTAGTCACAGTGGACCATGATGTTCCCAGTAAATGTCTTAGTCACATTGGACCATGATGTTCCCAGTAAATGTCTTAGTCACAGTGGACCATGGTGTTCCCAGTAAATGTCTTAGTCACATTGGACCATGATGCTCCCAGTAAATGTCTTAGTCACAGTGGACTATGATGTTCCCAGTAAATGTCTTAGTCACAGTGGACCATGATGTTCCCAGTAAATGTCTTAGTCACAGTGGACCATGATGTTCCCAGTAAATGTCTTAGTCACAGTGGACCATGATGTTCCCAGTAAATGTCTTAGTCACAGTGGACCATGATGTTCCCAGTAAATGTCTTAGTCACAGTGGACCATGATGTTCCAAGTAAATGTCTTAGTCACAGTGGACCATGATGTTCCCAGTAAATGTCTTAATCACAGTGGACCTTGATGTTCCCAGTAAATGTCTTAGTCACAGTGGACCATGATGTTCCCAGTAAATGTCTTAATCACAGTGGACCATGATGTTCCCAGTAAATGTCTTAGTCACAGTGGACCATGATGTTCCCAGTAAATGTCTTAGTCACAGTGGACCATGATGTTCCCAGTAAATGTCTTAGTCACAGTGGACCATGATGTTCCCAGTAAATGTCTTAGTCACAGTGGACCATGATGTTCCCAGTAAATGTCTTAGTCACAGTGGACATTGATGTTCCCAGTAAATGTCTTAGTCACAGTGGACCATGATGTTCCCAGTAAATGTCTTAGTCACATTGGACCATGATGTTCCCAGTAAATGTCTTAGTCACAGTGGACCATGGTGTTCCCAGTAAATGTCTTAGTCACATTGGACCATGATGCTCCCAGTAAATGTCTTAGTCACAGTGGACTATGATGTTCCCAGTAAATGTCTTAGTCACAGTGGACCATGATGTTCCCAGTAAATGTCTTAGTCACAGTGGACCATGATGTTCCCAGTAAATGTCTTAGTCACAGTGGACCATGATGTTCCCAGTAAATGTCTTAGTCACAGTGGACCATGATGTTCCCAGTAAATGTCTTAGTCACAGTGGACCATGATGTTCCCAGTAAATGTCTTAGTCACAGTGGACCATGATGTTCCCAGTAAATGTCTTAGTCACAGTGGACCACGATGTTCCCAGTAAATGTCTTGGTCACAGTGGACCCTGATGTTCCCAGTAAATGTCTTAGTCACAGTGGACCATGATGTTCCCAGTAAATGTCTTAGTCACAGTGGATCATGATGTTCCCAGTAAATGTCTTAGTCACAGTGGACCCTGATCCTATGATCTTTAGTAGGTGGAGTCTGGACATCATGTATTGACATGCTCCTCCTTCTCTCGCCACATTTATTTTGAAACCAATTAGGTGACCCTGCCACCCAAGACTTTTTCACTGACAAGTAGCCAATGCAATTTACATATCATAGCATTGACACCACAAGGCCAATTCTTACTGTGCATTGGGAGGCTCTTTGCTGAGACTATAATACATTAAAAAAGACTGGCTTCAGTCATATGTTTGAGAAAGATTGGTTTTGGTCATGTGTTTGAGAAAGATTGGGATTCAATACAGTAGAATAGTATAGAATTCAGTATACAGTATACATGAGTAATGCAAGATGTGTAAACATTATTAAAGTGACTAGTGTTCCATTTATTATAGTGGGCAGTGATTTCCAGTCTATGTATATAGGCAGCAGCATCTAATGTGCTAGTGATGGCTATTTAACAGTCTGATGGTCTTGAGATAGAAGCTGTTTTTCAGTCTCTAGGTCCCAGCTTTGATGCACCTGTACTGACCTCGCCTTGTGGATGATAGTGTGGTGAACAGACAGTGGCTCGGGTGGTGGTTGTCCTTGATTATCTTTTTGGCTTTCCTGTGACATCGGGTGCTGTAGGTGTTCTGGAAGGCAGATAGTAAGCCCCGGTGCATTCGTTAGGCAGACTGCACCACACTCTGGAGAGCCCTGCAGTTACGGGCGGTGTAGTTGCCATACCAGGCGGTGATACAGCCTGACAGGATGCTCTACTACTGTTGTGTCGTCTGCAAACTTGATGATTGACTTGGAGGCGTGCTTGGCCACACAGTCATGGGTGAACAGAGAGTACAGGAGGGGGCTGAGCATGCACTCTTGGGGGCTCCAGTGTTGAGGATCAGCGAAGTGGAGATGTTGTTTCCTACTTTCACCACCTGGGGGCAGCCCGTCAGGAAGTACAGGACCCAGGTGCACAGGGCGGGGTTCAGACCCAGGGTCTCAAGCTTGACGATGAGCTTGGAGGGTACTATGGTGTTGAACGCAAAGCTATAGTCAAAGAACAGCATTCTTACATCGGTTAATCCTCTTGTCCAGATGGGATAAGGCAGTATGCAGAGTGATGGAGATTGCATCTTTTGTGGATTTATTTGGGAGGTTAGCAAATTGAAGTGGGTCTAGAGTGACAGGTAAGGTGGAGGTGATATGATCCTCTCAAAGCACTTCATGATGACAGAAGTGAGTGCTACAGGACGATAGTCATTTAGTTCAGTCGTGTTTGAGAAAGATTTGTTTTGGTTATGTGTTTGACAAAAAAGATTGGTTTTGGTCATGTTGTTAATGCGAAACGTTGAACCTATAAATGTCAGCTCAAAGTCCAAATGAATTTAAAGTAAATTTGAGGCGTATCCACATAGGACATTCTTTTTATATAACTCATTTACTTTCTTTTCCTGTCTCTTCAGCAAAGGAGGTTTTTCAAGGACAATTTCTAGGTATTTACCCTCGTAGCATCCAAGAGCACTGTGACCTCATATGACAGCGACTGCACAGTGAATAGGCTTGATTGGATTACCATCCAACCTTGACCCCCTTAAGAAGGGAAATCTCATCGTGGGAACTCATCTCACGCTAAACTGATCCCTCTGACCCAACACTTTCTATGATGTATTCACCCCGTTTAAGTTTTTTGGGAAGAAAACACTTTTGGTTGACCTTCAATACCATGAGAGCAGATAAAGTAGTGAATCTTGGTGTTAAAATCAAGACAGCATCACAATAATTAGAGATTTCTGGATCGATGCTCGATACACAAGATTATTTTACGTCTTTAAGTGTCAATAAAAAAAGATGGATCATGTTCTTAAAGGGCAATTCCGTCAATTTTCAAATTCAAGAAAAACGGCGTGTTTTTTTTAATGATCTGTGTTTAAAACGTTAAGAAGAAAATATACTAAAGGGACTAAAAGTAAGAAAAACAGTGACTTTCGAAAACCTGCTATGAGTTTCTAACCAGAGGGAAAGGGATTTCTCGTGCTCCACACATCACCGCAAATCTCAGAGTGTTTGAAAATCACAGTTTTTAAAATGTTTGAACTTTTGATGATGTCATTGGTTAGAACTTTTTTATACAGTGCCTTGCGAAAGTATTCGGCCCCCTTGAACTTTGCGACCTTTTGCCACATTTCAGGCTTCAAACATAAAGATATAAAACTGTTTTTTTTTGTGAAGAATCAACAACAAGTGGGACACAATCATGAAGTGGAACGACATTTATTGGATATTTCAAACTTTTTTAACAAATCAAAAACTGAAAAACTGGGCGTGCAAAATTATTCAATCCCTTTACTTTCAGTGCAGCAAACAGCAAACAGAAGTTCAGTGAGGATCTCTGAATGATCCAATGTTGACCTAAATGACTAATGATGATAAATACAATCCACCTGTGTGTAATCAAGTCTCCGTATAAATGCACCTGCACTGTGATAGTCTCAGAGGTCCGTTAAAAGCGCAGAGAGCATCATGAAGAACAAGGAACACACCTGGCAGGTCCGAGATACTGTTGTGAAGAAGTTTAAAGCCGGATTTGGATACAAAAAGATTTCCCAAGCTTTAAACATCCCAAGGAGCACTGTGCAAGCGATAATATTGAAAAGGAAGGAGTATCAGACCACTGCAAATCTACCAAGACCTGGCCGTCCCTCTAAACTTTCAGCTCATACAAGGAGAAGACTGATCAGAGGTGCAGCCAAGAGGCCCATGATCACTCTTGATGAACTTCAGAGATCTACAGCTGAGGTGGGAGACTCTGTCCATAGGACAACAATCAGTCATATATTGCACAAATCTGGCCTTTATGGAAGAGTGGCAAGAAGAAAGCCATTTCTTAAAGATATCCATAAAAAGTGTTGTTTAAAGTTTGCCACAAGCCACCTGGGAGACACACCAAACATGTGGAAGAAGATGCTCTGGTCAGATGAAACCAAAAGTGAACTTTTTGGCAACAATGCAAAACGTTATGTTTGGCGTAAAAGCAACACAGCTGAACACACCATCCCCACTGTCAAACATGGTGGTGGCAGCATCATGGTTTGGGCCTGCTTTTCTTCAGCAGGGACAGGGAAGATGGTTAAAATTGATGGGAAGATGGATGGAGCCAAATACAGGACCATTCTGGAAGAAAACCTGATGGTGTCTGCAAAAGACCTGAGACTGGGACGGAGATTTGTCTTCCAACAAGACAATTATCCAAAACATAAAGCAAAATCTACAATGGAATGGTTCAAAAATAAACATATCCAGGTGTTAGAATGGCCAAGTCAAAGTCCAGACCTGAATCCAATCGAGAATCTGTGGAAAGAACTGAAAACTGCTGTTCACAAATGCTCTCCATCCAACCTCACTGAGCTCGAGCTGTTTTGCAAGGAGGAATGGAAAAAATTTCTCGATGTGAAAAAAAAAGTCTCTCGATGTGCAAAACTGATAGAGACATACCCCAAGCGACTTACAGCTGTAAGGGAATACCCCCCTGATTTGGACAAAAACAAATGGCGGTATATTGGCATTGGACAAACCATATACACGATGGTCAATACCACCCAATTTGGCGTTGATTCATGCAAAGTATATTGCAAATGCCATATGGCAATTGCCAATTGTAACACTTCAAAATTCCAATAGGGGGCGTGTGCGTTCCACCGGGGCATTTCATATTGCAAATGGCACCCAAGTCAACATCCAAAAGCCAAATTTTGAAAAATGACATTTTTTAAAAAAAACTTAAAAACCCTTAAAAAAGTGCTTTCTGGACCTTTTTTCGAAATTCTTTCGAGTTTTTTGTCAATTACACATGGGTAAGTACTGTATGAGTATACTTTTGTCATCATATATATATTTTTTTTAAGTACATGCGCATAAGGCATATGTTTTGTCCATTTGCAATATGATTTCATAGGAAGTCAAAAGTCAAAAGTCAAAAATGTCAAAATTTGGTAAAAAACTTCACACATCCTTAAAAAAGTGCTTTCTGGACCTTTTTTCAAAATTCTTTCGATTTTTGTGTCAATTACACATGTATAAGAACTTTATCAACATACTTTAGTCATACTTTATTATCATATATATATATTTTTTTTTACTTGTGCATAAGGCATATGTTTTCTCCATTTGGAATATGATTTCATAGGAAGTCAAAAGTCAAAAGTCAAAAATGTCAAAATTTGGTAAAAAACTTCATACATCCTTAAAAAAGTGCTTTCTTGACCTTTTTTCAAAATTCTTTCGATTTTTGTGTCAATAACACATGTATAAGAACTTTATCAACATACTTTAGTCATGCTTTATTATCATATTTTTTTTACTTGTGCATAAGGCATATGTTTTCTCCATTTGCAATATGATGTCATAGGAAGTCAAAAGTCTAAGTCAAAAGTAAATATTTTCCTCCGTGCAACTGATGATCTAAAATGTGCAACAAAATTTTTTGGATTTTTTTTGTTTATGTTTCCTTACTTTTTCAAAGTCACTGTGCATTTGCAATATGTTTTAATGGGCAGATACCATCACGAATTTGTCATGCTCAAAATTCAAACTTTACTTTGCTCAAACTATACCTTGGTCAACTTGTATTACATATTTCTTTTTGTTTTACTTGTGCATAAGGCATATGTTTTCTCCATTTGCAATATGATGTCATAGGAAGTCAAAAGTCAAAGTCAAAAGTAAACATTTTCCTCCGTGCACCTGGTGATCTGAAATGTGCACCTGGTGACCTGAAATGTGCACCTGGTGATCTAAAATATGCAACTGGTAACCCCAAAAAAAAATTTTGGGATGTTTTTTTGTTTATGTTTCCTTACTTTTTCAAAGTCACTGTACATTTGCAATATGTTTTAATGGGCAGGTACCATCACGAATTTGTCATGCTCAAAATTCAAACTTTACTTTGCTCAAACTATACCTTGGTCAACTTGTATTACATATTTCTTTTTGTTTTACTTGTGCATAAGGCATATGTTTTCTCCATTTGCAATATGATGTCATAGGAAGTCAAAAGTCAAAGTCAAAAGTAAATATTTTCCTCCGTGCACCTGGTGATCTGAAATGTGCACCTGGTGACCTGAAATGTGCACCTGGTGATCTAAAATATGCAACTGGTAACCCAAAAAAAAATTTTTGGGATGTTTTTTTGTTTATGTTTCCTTACTTTTTCAAAGTCACTGTGCATTTGCAATATGTTTTAATGGGCAGGTACCATCACGAATTTGTCATGCTCAAAATTCAAGCTTGTGATCTAAAATATGCAGCTGGTTACCCAACATTTTTTGGGATATTTTTTTGTTTATGTTTCCTTACTTTTTCAAAGTCTCTGTGCATTTGCAATATGTTTTAATGGGCAGGTACCATCACGAATTTGTTTATCGAATTTGTTTATGTTTCCTTACTTTTTCAAAGTCACTGTGCATTTGCAATATGTTTCAATGGGCAGGTACCATCACGAATTTGTCATGCTCAAAAAATTTTAGATGTATTTTTTTTTGTTTCTTACTTTTTCAAAGTCACTGTGCATTTGGAATATGTTTTAATGGGCAGGTACCATCACAAATTTGTTTATCGAATTTGTTTATGTTTCCTTACTTTTTCAAAGTCACTGTGCATTTGCAATATGTTTCAATGGGCAGGTACCATCACGAATTTGTCATGCTCAAAATTTTTTAGATGTATTTTTTTTTGTTTCCTTACTTTTTCAAAGTCACTGTGCATTTGGAATATGTTTTAATGGGCAGGTACCATCACGAATTTGTTTATCGAATTTGTTTATGTTTCCTTACTTTTTCAAAGTCACTGTGCATTTGCAATATGTTTCAATGGGCAGGTACCATCACGAATTTGTCATGCTCAAAAAATTTTAGATGTATTTTTTTTTGTTTCTTACTTTTTCAAAGTCACTGTGCATTTGGAATATGTTTTAATGGGCAGGTACCATCACGAATTTGTTTATCGAATTTGTTTATGTTTCCTTACTTTTTCAAAGTCACTGTGCATTTGCAATATGTTTCAATGGGCAGGTACCATCACGAATTTGTCATGCTCAAAAAATTTTAGATGTATTTTTTTTTGTTTCTTACTTTTTCAAAGTCACTGTGCATTTGGAATATGTTTTAATGGGCAGGTACCATCACGAATTTGTTTATCGAATTTGTTTATGTTTCCTTACTTTTTCAAAGTCACTGTGCATTTGCAATATGTTTCAATGGGCAGGTACCATCACGAATTTGTCATGCTCAAAATTTTTTAGATGTATTTTTTTTTGTTTCCTTACTTTTTCAAAGTCACTGTGCATTTGGAATATGTTTTAATGGGCAGGTGCCATCACGAATTTGTTTATCGAATTTGTTTATGTTTCCTTACTTTTTCAAAGTCACTGTGCATTTGCAATATGTTTCAATGGGCAGGTACCATCACGAATTTGTTTATCGAATTTGTTTATGTTTCCTTACTTTTTCAAAGTCACTGTGCATTTGCAATATGTTTCAATGGGCAGGTACCATCACGAATTTGTCATGCTCAAAAAATTTTAGATGTATTTTTTTTTGTTTCTTACTTTTTCAAAGTCACTGTGCATTTGGAATATGTTTTAATGGGCAGGTACCATCACGAATTTGTTTATCGAATTTGTTTATGTTTCCTTACTTTTTCAAAGTCACTGTGCATTTGCAATATGTTTCAATGGGCAGGTACCATCACGAATTTGTCATGCTCAAAATTTTTTAGATGTATTTTTTTTTGTTTCCTTACTTTTTCAAAGTCACTGTGCATTTGGAATATGTTTTAATGGGCAGGTACCATCACGAATTTGTTTATCGAATTTGTTTATGTTTCCTTACTTTTTCAAAGTCACTGTGCATTTGCAATATGTTTCAATGGGCAGGTACCATCACGAATTTGTTTATCGAATTTGTTTATGTTTCCTTACTTTTTCAAAGTCACTGTGCATTTGCAATATGTTTCAATGGGCAGGTACCATCACGAATTTGTCATGCTCAAAAAATTTTAGATGTATTTTTTTTTGTTTCTTACTTTTTCAAAGTCACTGTGCATTTGGAATATGTTTTAATGGGCAGGTACCATCACGAATTTGTTTATCGAATTTGTTTATGTTTCCTTACTTTTTCAAAGTCACTGTGCATTTGCAATATGTTTCAATGGGCAGGTACCATCACGAATTTGTCATGCTCAAAAAATTTTAGATGTATTTTTTTTTGTTTCTTACTTTTTCAAAGTCACTGTGCATTTGGAATATGTTTTAATGGGCAGGTACCATCACGAATTTGTTTATCGAATTTGTTTATGTTTCCTTACTTTTTCAAAGTCACTGTGCATTTGCAATATGTTTCAATGGGCAGGTACCATCACGAATTTGTCATGCTCAAAATTTTTTAGATGTATTTTTTTTTGTTTCCTTACTTTTTCAAAGTCACTGTGCATTTGGAATATGTTTTAATGGGCAGGTGCCATCACGAATTTGTTTATCGAATTTGTTTATGTTTCCTTACTTTTTCAAAGTCACTGTGCATTTGCAATATGTTTCAATGGGCAGGTACCATCACGAATTTGTTTATCGAATTTGTTTATGTTTCCTTACTTTTTCAAAGTCACTGTGCATTTGCAATATGTTTCAATGGGCAGGTACCATCACGAATTTGTCATGCTCAAAAAATTTTAGATGTATTTTTTTTTGTTTCTTACTTTTTCAAAGTCACTGTGCATTTGGAATATGTTTTAATGGGCAGGTACCATCACGAATTTGTTTATCGAATTTGTTTATGTTTCCTTACTTTTTCAAAGTCACTGTGCATTTGCAATATGTTTCAATGGGCAGGTACCATCACGAATTTGTCATGCTCAAAATTTTTTAGATGTATTTTTTTTTGTTTCCTTACTTTTTCAAAGTCACTGTGCATTTGGAATATGTTTTAATGGGCAGGTACCATCACGAATTTGTTTATCGAATTTGTTTATGTTTCCTTACTTTTTCAAAGTCACTGTGCATTTGCAATATGTTTCAATGGGCAGGTACCATCACGAATTTGTTTATCGAATTTGTTTATGTTTCCTTACTTTTTCAAAGTCACTGTGCATTTGCAATATGTTTCAATGGGCAGGTACCATCACGAATTTGTCATGCTCAAAATTTTTTAGATGTATTTTTTTTTGTTTCTTACTTTTTCAAAGTCACTGTGCATTTGGAATATGTTTTAATGGGCAGGTACCATCACGAATTTGTTTATCGAATTTGTTTATGTTTCCTTACTTTTTCAAAGTCACTGTGCATTTGCAATATGTTTCAATGGGCAGGTACCATCACGAATTTGTCATGCTCAAAAAATTTTAGATGTATTTTTTTTTGTTTCTTACTTTTTCAAAGTCACTGTGCATTTGGAATATGTTTTAATGGGCAGGTACCATCACGAATTTGTTTATCGAATTTGTTTATGTTTCCTTACTTTTTCAAAGTCACTGTGCATTTGCAATATGTTTCAATGGGCAGGTACCATCACGAATTTGTCATGCTAAAAATTTTTTAGATGTATTTTTTTTTGTTTCCTTACTTTTTCAAAGTCACTGTGCATTTGGAATATGTTTTAATGGGCAGGTACCATCACGAATTTGTTTATCGAATTTGTTTATGTTTCCTTACTTTTTCAAAGTCACTGTGCATTTGCAATATGTTTCAATGGGCAAGTACCATCACGAATTTGTCATGCTCAAAATTTTTTAGATGTATTTTTTTTTGTTTCCTTACTTTTTCAAAGTCACTGTGCATTTGGAATATGTTTTAATGGGCAGGTACCATCACGAATTTGTTTATCGAATTTGTTTATGTTTCCTTACTTTTTCAAAGTCACTGTGCATTTGCAATATGTTTCAATGGGCAGGTACCATCACGAATTTGTTTATCGAATTTGTTTATGTTTCCTTACTTTTTCAAAGTCACTGTGCATTTGCAATATGTTTCAATGGGCAGGTACCATCACGAATTTGTCATGCTCAACATTTTTTAGATGTATTTTTTTTTGTTTCTTACTTTTTCAAAGTCACTGTGCATTTGGAATATGTTTTAATGGGCAGGTACCATCACGAATTTGTTTATCGAATTTGTTTATGTTTCCTTACTTTTTCAAAGTCACTGTGCATTTGCAATATGTTTCAATGGGCAGGTACCATCACGAATTTGTCATGCTCAAAAAATTTTAGATGTATTTTTTTTTGTTTCTTACTTTTTCAAAGTCACTGTGCATTTGGAATATGTTTTAATGGGCAGGTACCATCACGAATTTGTTTATCGAATTTGTTTATGTTTCCTTACTTTTTCAAAGTCACTGTGCATTTGCAATATGTTTCAATGGGCAGGTACCATCACGAATTTGTCATGCTCAAAATTTTTTAGATGTATTTTTTTTGGTTTCCTTACTTTTTCAAAGTCACTGTGCATTTGGAATATGTTTTAATGGGCAGGTACCATCACGAATTTGTTTATCGAATTTGTTTATGTTTCCTTACTTTTTCAAAGTCACTGTGCATTTGCAATATGTTTCAATGGGCAGGTACCATCACGAATTTGTTTATCGAATTTGTTTATGTTTCCTTACTTTTTCAAAGTCACTGTGCATTTGCAATATGTTTCAATGGGCAGGTACCATCACGAATTTGTTTATCGAATTTGTTTATGTTTCCTTACTTTTTCAAAGTCACTGTGCATTTGCAATATGTTTCAATGGGCAGGTACCATCACGAATTTGTCATGCTCAAAATTTTTTAGATGTATTTTTTTTTGTTTCTTACTTTTTCAAAGTCACTGTGCATTTGGAATATGTTTTAATGGGCAGGTACCATCACGAATTTGTTTATCGAATTTGTTTATGTTTCCTTACTTTTTCAAAGTCACTGTGCATTTGCAATATGTTTCAATGGGCAGGTACCATCACGAATTTGTCATGCTCAAAAAATTTTAGATGTATTTTTTTTTGTTTCTTACTTTTTCAAAGTCACTGTGCATTTGGAATATGTTTTAATGGGCAGGTACCATCACGAATTTGTTTATCGAATTTGTTTATGTTTCCTTACTTTTTCAAAGTCACTGTGCATTTGCAATATGTTTCAATGGGCAGGTACCATCACGAATTTGTCATGCTCAAAATTTTTTAGATGTATTTTTTTTTGTTTCCTTACTTTTTCAAAGTCACTGTGCATTTGGAATATGTTTTAATGGGCAGGTACCATCACGAATTTGTTTATCGAATTTGTTTATGTTTCCTTACTTTTTCAAAGTCACTGTGCATTTGCAATATGTTTCAATGGGCAGGTACCATCACGAATTTGTCATGCTCAAAATTTTTTAGATGTATTTTTTTTTGTTTCTTACTTTTTCAAAGTCACTGTGCATTTGGAATATGTTTTAATGGGCAGGTACCATCACGAATTTGTTTATCGAATTTGTTTATGTTTCCTTACTTTTTCAAAGTCACTGTGCATTTGCAATATGTTTCAATGGGCAGGTACCATCACGAATTTGTCATGCTCAAAAAATTTTAGATGTATTTTTTTTTGTTTCTTACTTTTTCAAAGTCACTGTGCATTTGGAATATGTTTTAATGGGCAGGTACCATCACGAATTTGTTTATCGAATTTGTTTATGTTTCCTTACTTTTTCAAAGTCACTGTGCATTTGCAATATGTTTCAATGGGCAGGTACCATCACGAATTTGTCATGCTCAAAATTTTTTAGATGTATTTTTTTTTGTTTCCTTACTTTTTCAAAGTCACTGTGCATTTGGAATATGTTTTAATGGGCAGGTACCATCACGAATTTGTTTATCGAATTTGTTTATGTTTCCTTACTTTTTCAAAGTCACTGTGCATTTGCAATATGTTTCAATGGGCAGGTACCATCACGAATTTGTTTATCGAATTTGTTTATGTTTCCTTACTTTTTCAAAGTCACTGTGCATTTGCAATATGTTTCAATGGGCAGGTACCATCACGAATTTGTCATGCTCAAAATTTTTTAGATGTATTTTTTTTTGTTTCTTACTTTTTCAAAGTCACTGTGCATTTGGAATATGTTTTAATGGGCAGGTACCATCACGAATTTGTTTATCGAATTTGTTTATGTTTCCTTACTTTTTCAAAGTCACTGTGCATTTGCAATATGTTTCAATGGGCAGGTACCATCACGAATTTGTCATGCTCAAAATTTTTTAGATGTATTTTTTTTTGTTTCCTTACTTTTTCAAAGTCACTGTGCATTTGGAATATGTTTTAATGGGCAGGTACCATCACGAATTTGTTTATCGAATTTGTTTATGTTTCCTTACTTTTTCAAAGTCACTGTGCATTTGCAATATGTTTCAATGGGCAGGTACCATCACGAATTTGTTTATCGAATTTGTTTATGTTTCCTTACTTTTTCAAAGTCACTGTGCATTTGCAATATGTTTCAATGGGCAGGTACCATCACGAATTTGTCATGCTCAAAATTTTTTAGATGTATTTTTTTTTGTTTCTTACTTTTTCAAAGTCACTGTGCATTTGGAATATGTTTTAATGGGCAGGTACCATCACGAATTTGTTTATCGAATTTGTTTATGTTTCCTTACTTTTTCAAAGTCACTGTGCATTTGCAATATGTTTCAATGGGCAGGTACCATCACGAATTTGTTTATCGAATTTGTTTATGTTTCCTTACTTTTTCAAAGTCACTGTGCATTTGCAATATGTTTCAATGGGCAGGTACCATCACGAATTTGTTTATCGAATTTGTTTATGTTTCCTTACTTTTTCAAAGTCACTGTGCATTTGCAATATGTTTCAATGGGCAGGTACCATCACGAATTTGTCATGCTCAAAAAATTTTAGATGTATTTTTTTTTGTTTCCTTACTTTTTCAAAGTCACTGTGCATTTGGAATATGTTTCAATGGGCAGGTACCATCACGAATTTGTCATGCTCAAAAAATTTTAGATGTATTTTTTTTTGTTTCTTACTTTTTCAAAGTCACTGTGCATTTGCAATATGTTTTAATGGGCAGGTACCATCACGAATTTGTCATGCTATAAAAATCCTGCAGGAATGTGAAATTGACTGGCCCGATGAACTCGGGATGGCTTTGCAGTGATTCTGGGTCATCTCAATCGCTCGTTTGGGTTGATTTCAGAATGTCGCTTTTGGTGATGTTTTTTCACTATAGAATCATATTGCAAATGTACAAGAGTCAAGTGGACAAGAGTCCATCAGTCAATTAGATATCATTCTGACCACCAAACTGATACAAACTGACACCAAACCCACTTTTTCCAACTCGTTTAGTAGCCAACTATTACATACTTCAGAGCTGGCCCAAAATTCACAACGCCTTCGGTACAAACCATAAAAAAACCATAAACCACGTAGTTACGTTCTAGCTGCGGGTCCATTTCTTATGTTATGTGTTGGCCTAGCTGAGGCGACCCCGAATCCCAAGTTTCGGCTCGATAGGTCATTTGGTGTCCGAGAAAAACCCTAATTGGTGCTGAAAATCCACTATTTTCCATGACTTGCTACGGGGTCCTTGAATGAGATATCGGACAGAAACGTTGGGGTCTGTCTATATGGGCCGAGACGTTCGCAATGCACCTAGTCTTGCGACTCTGGGACATTTCTAAATGTCGTCATTTTCGTGATGCAAAAATGAATTGAAGTTATTTCAAATGTACGAGGCTGTTTCTCGGTCCGAGAACCTTCTAGAGCCACGTAACTCACCACGCACCATGGCCCGGAGGTCTAGAACAGGTTTCTAAAGTTTCGGAACTCTAGGTCCGACGGTTCTTTTTTAGCTCCAACAAAGCTAACTATTGGAGCCACTGTCTGTCTCTACGCACCCCAATACGTCCCTCCATCCAAGTTGTGTTTTAGTGCAATTTTTTTTTCCTTTGATTTTTTTTGGGAAAAATGACTGATTTACAGTTCATGGGGGTTGCCTAATCACACATATGAAGTTTTGGAAAGATCAGACTTTTTTAACCCTTCGAAACAGCCCCTGAGACACCAATTATGGCACTTCCGGTTGGCACAGGAAGTTATAAATCAACACATATCCTCATTGGGGTATGCTGTTACAGAATCCTGAGTTTTAAGTCCTTACGTTAAGAATTGACTGATCTACACAGGGTTGAATGCACTATGTCTATCAAACTGCATGCATTGTATGGGTAAACACTTTTAGGGGCATTTTAACCACTTCCGGTTGGTCCAGGAAGCTTAGAATCAACACAGGTAGACCTCATAGTGGCCTGATGGACTGGTACCGAAGACAGGTTCATACGGCATTCATAACCCACATAGGCCTCAGGTTGAAATTAGGGGTGCAGGCAATGTATTCCTATGGGGAGAGATGACACTGTAATCTGTGAGATCAAAAAACACTGTTTTACTGTGAAGGGTTAATGCCACACGGTCAAGGTTAGGCTTGTTGAGATCGGGAGGACCTTAGGAACATTCAAGTGGTGGAATTTTTCTTCTCACCCTAACGGTTCTCTCACTGTCACTCAAAAGCAAATGACATTGTGGTGCAGGCTTCATTTTGGGCCTTCTATTCTAATGGTTGCTGCGCCTAGACCGAGCGAGCTACGGTCAAGCGGGATAGCTCGTTGAACTCAGAACAGTCTGGAGACTATGGTGATGCCATTTTTTGTGTTGATTTCAGAATGCCATTTTGGTGATGGTCCCTCTCCGTTTAAACATATTGCAAATGTACAAAAGTCAACTAGCAAGTCAGTGTCCATCAGTCAATTAGATGTCATTATGACACCAAATGGATATCAATTGACACCAAACCCACTTTTTCCTACTCATTTAGTAGCCAACTATCACATATGTCAGAGCAGGCCCATAATTCACAGCGCCTCTAGTTGAAAACATAATAAAAAGGTAAAACACATAGTTACGTTCTAGCTGCGGGTCCAGTTCGGACATTATGTGAAGTCCTATGTGAGGCGACCCCGAATCCCGAGTTTCGGCTCGATAGGTCATTTGGTGTCCGAGAAAAACCCTAATTGGTGCTGAAAATCCACTATTTTCCATGACTTGCTACGGGGTCCTTGAATGAGCTATCGGACAGAAACTTTGGGGTCCGTCTCTATGGGCCGAGCCGGTTTCAACGCACCTAGCCTTGCGTCTCTGAGACTTTTCTAAACGTCGTCATTTTCGTGATGCAAAAATGAATTGAAGTTATTCCAAATGTACGAGGCTGTTTCTCGGTCCGAGAACCGTCTAGAGCCACGTAACTCGCCACGCACCATGGCCCGGAGGTCTAGAACAGGTTTCTAAAGTTTCGGAACTCTAGGTCCGACCGTTCTTTTTTAGCTCCAACAAAGCTAACTATTGCGGCCACTGTCTATCTCTACGCACCCCAATACGTCCCTCCATCCAAGTTGTGTTTTAGTGCAATTTTTTTTTCCTTTGATTTTTTTGGGGAAAAATGACTGATTTACAGTTCATGGGGGTTGCCTAATCACATATATGAAGTTTTGGACAGATCTGACTTTTTTAACCCTTAGAAACAGCCCCTGAGACACCAATTATGGCACTTCCGGTTGGCACAGGAAGCTATAAATCACCACATGTCTTGATTGACATGGCCACTTACAGAATCCCGAGTTTTAAGTCTTTACGTTAAGAATTGACTGATCTACACAGGGTTGAATGCACTATGTCTATCAAACTGCATGCAATGTATGGGTAAACACTTTTAGGGTGATTTGAACCACTTCCGGTTGGTCCAGGAAGCTTAGAATCAACACAGGTAGACCTCATAGTGGCCTGATGGACTGGTATCGAAGACAGGTTCATACGGCATTCATAACCCACATAGGCCTCAGGTTGAAATTAGGGGTGCAGGCAATGTATTCCTATGGGGAGAGATGACACTGTAATCTGTGAGATCAAAAAACACTGTTTTACTGTGAAGGGTTAATGCCACACGGTCAAGGTTAGGCTTGTTCAGATCGGGAGGACCTTAGGAACATTCCTATGGTGGAATTTTTCTTCTCACCCTAACGGTTCTCTCACTGTCACTCAAAAGCAAATGACATTGTGGGGCAGGCTTCATTTTGGGCCTAATATTCTAATGGTTGCTGCGCCTAGACCGAGCGAGCTACGGTCAAGCGGGATAGCTCGTTGAACTCAGCACAGTCTGGAGACTATGGTGATGCCATTTTTTGTGTTGATTTCAGAATGCCATTTTGGTGATGGTCCCTCTCTGTTTAAACATATTGCAAATGTACAAAAGTCAACTAGCAAGTCAGTGTCCATCAGTCAATTAGATGTCATTATGACACCAAACCCACTGTTTCCTACTCATTTAGATGCCAACTATCATATATGTCAGAGCAGTCCCATAATTCACAGCGCCTCTAGTTTAAAACATAATAAAAAGGTAAAACACATAGTTACGTTCTAGCTGCGGGTCCAGTTCGGACATTATGCGAAGTCCTATGTGAGGCGACCCCGAATCCCGAGTTTCGGCTCGATAGGTCATTTGGTGTCCGAGAAAAACCCTAATTGGTGCTGAAAATCCACTTATTTCCATGCCTTGCTACGGGGTCCTTGAACGAGCTATCGGACAGAAACTTTGGGGTCCGTCTCTATGGGCCGAGCCGGTTTCAACGCACCTAGCCCTGCGTCTCTGAGACTTTTCTAAACGTCGTCATTTTCGTGATGCAAAAATGAATTGAAGTTATTGCGAATGTACGAGGCTGTTTCTCGGTCCGAGAACCATCTAGAGCCACGTAACTCGCCACGCACCATGGCCCGGAGGTCTAGAACAGGTTTCTAAAGTTTCGGAACTCTAGGTCCGACCGTTCTTTTTTAGCTCGAACAAAGCTAACTATTGCGGCCACTGTCTGTCTCTACGCACCCCAATACGTCCCTCCATCCAAGTTGTGTTTTAGTGCAATTTTTTTTTCCTTTGATTTTTTTTGGGAAAAATGACTGATTTACAGTTCATGGGGGTTGCCTAATCACATATATGAAGTTTTGGACAGATCTGAATTTTTTAACCCTTCGAAACAGCCCCTGAGACACCAATTATGGCACTTCCGGTTGGCACAGGAAGCTATAAGTCACCACATATCCTCATTGGGGTATGCTGTTACAGAATCCTGAGTTTTAAGTCCTTACGTTAAGAATTGACTGATCTACACAGGGTTGAATGCACTATGTCTATCAAACTGCATGCAGTGTATGGGTAAACACTTTTAGGGGCATTTTAACCACTTCCGGTTGGTCCAGGAAGCTTAGAATCGACACAGGTAGACCTCATAGTGGCCTGATGGACTGGTACCGAAGACAGGTTCATACGGCATTCATAACCCACATAGGCCTCAGGTTGAAATTAGGGGTGCAGGCAATGTATTCCTATGGGGAGAGATGACACTGTAATCTGTGAGATCAAAAAACCCTGTTTTACTGTGAAGGGTTAATGCCACACGGTCAAGGTTAGGCTTGTTGAGATCGGGAGGACCTTAGGAACATTCATGTGGTGGAATTTTTCTTCTCACCCTAACGGTTCTCTCACTGTCACTCAAAAGCAAATTACATTGTGGGGCAGGCTTCATTTTGGGCCTACTGTTCTAATGGTCGGTTATTGTGTTATTTCAGAAAATCATAGAAAATCACAGAAATGTCGCAGAGCTCCGCAGCACACTTTAAAAAGATTCGTATGAACACCCTGCAACTGGATCTGTAACCGTTGAAAAAAAAAAACGCCTATTTGTGACCATCACCAATTTGTCATTGTTCCGTTTCTCTTAAATGACGATAGATAAATGGCTGGTTCTTTTTTTATTGACACCGGAGGCTCCTTGGCTTTGACCTGAAGTGGAAAAATAATTTCTCTACTTCCATTTTAAGCCTTTAATCCCAGAAAAATGGCCGTAGCTCAAAAACCGTCGAGGCCTAGACGCCATCCCGTTCGGGGCCAACTGCCCCTTGAGCCAAACCTACGCTCGCCAAGTTTCGGCTTCGAAATATTTTCAGTTTTTGAGATAAGGCCCCGTCGCGATTCGTGATGTTTTGCCAAATTGCCATATGATTCCGTATGCCATCTGGTGGGAGTGTCCGGGACGGCGGAAAAACGGTCCGAAACTTGTTTTTTTTTTTAAACGGGAACCGAAAGTCCGACAAAGTTCATTCGATGACTTCCCGGTAGGTCTGGCCCTACCGCACGGCCCGACGCCGACCGCGAATTTTACAAACGATTTCGGACGTCGGGTAAGGGACCGTACATTTGCAATATGGACTTTCTCACTGATCATACACGAAATGCCGAAATGTTCCCTTAAGGTATGTAATCGCAGCAAAAGGTGGCGCTACAAAGTATTAACTTAAGGGGGCTGAATAATTTTGCACGCCCAATTTTTCAGTTTTTGATTTGTTAAAAAAGTTTGAAATATCCAATAAATGTCGTTCCACTTCATGATTGTGTCCCACTTGTTGTTGATTCTTCACAAAAAAATACAGTTTTATATCTTTATGTTTGAAGCCTGAAATGTGGCAAAAGGTCGCAAAGTTCAAGGGGGCCGAATACTTTCGCAAGGCACTGTATATATATTTTTTAAACTAAAAAGCAGAAATGCGCCATTTTCACATTATGTTGACACTGGTATTGCGCTGAAAATTAGGTTGAAAAGTGGAGGAATTCCCCAACAACTACCCAAAACACACAAATTTAAAAGGATAGAATAAGAATATGTACATATAGATATAGATATATGGATGAGGCTTAAGATTTTCTGGGCTAACAATGTAATAAATAATACAGAAATAAAACAAAATACTTCATAGTTTCCTAAGGACCCAAAGCGAAGTGACTATTTCTGTCAGCGCCATCTTGCAACAATATCAAGCTACAATAATTTAGTCTACCTGCTGTGAAGTGCACACAAATGTGACCTAGAATCAAAGGTAAGAATACCTTTAAAACAATACTCCTTGCTGTCCCCAGTCCACCTGGCCGTGCTGCTGCTCCAGTTTCAACTGTTCTGCCTTATTATTATTCGACCATGCTGGTCAGTTATGAACATTTGAACATCTTGGCCATGTTCTGTTATAATCTCCACCCGGCACAGCCAGAAGAGGACTTCTGGCCACCCCACATAGCCTGGTTCCTCTCTAGGTTTCTTCCTAGGTTTTGGCCTTTCTAGGGAGTTTTTCCTAGCCACCGTGCTTCTACACCTGCATTGCTTGCTGTTTGGGGTTTTAGGCTGGGTTTCTGTACAGCACTTTGAGATATCAGCTGATGTACGAAGGGCTATATAAATACATTTGATTTGATTTGATACTCTATACCATCAATCAACCTAAGAAGGTCACAACTCACTGTCTTTCAGTCCAGTCTATTATTTTTCTATTTTTTTAAAACTTAATCCGTGTAAATGTAACTGTTTTATTTTCCATTTCAGTGCTTTCCCTCAGACTATTAATATCTAAAGAGAAATTGATTTGCTTGCCCTTTCTGCGCTTCATTTACATTTTTCGGGTCGACTAATCTTCCGCAAATTGTGGCCCAAACCTCGTAAAGGTCATGTGCTGCTGTCACTTCATGACACGCAAGAGGCCCCCCATCGGTCCGGCTCATCACACGAGAGGCCCCCTTCGGTCCGGCTCATCACATGAGAGGCCCCCATTGGTCCGGCTCATCGCGCATCTGGCCCCTATCCGTCCGGCCTCATCAGTACTTGGGACTCACGGTGGATGACAGACAGCAAGGCCACGATCAATGCCTCGTCAGCCATTACGGTAAGTGGGGGATGAAAGAGGAAGTGTATTTAAGTGAGTTGCGAGAGTCTCCATTGTCCGTAGAAACAGGAGTGCAAATTACCATCTAAAGAAGCCTGGGTCGGTTGTTTTGAAGTGGAGAGGCCATGAATGCGATCAAATCATGTATGTGCCTACAATTAAAGGAACTTGCTATGAACTTGTATTCAAGCTACTTTATTACAGGAGTATTTTTTTTTTACATAAACAGTTCAGAAAATGTCCTTCATAATGTACTTTAATAGTCTTGTAGATGAATGTTGTGGTTCTTAAAATCCACCCCCTCACAATCGTTCAATTCAATACGTACATCTTTAACAACGGAGCTGAAAACCTTAGCAACAGCCTTGTCTCTCTCTCCATTACTAAGAGCACTCACACCAATGTTACAAAAACTTTTTTTTAAAAGGTCACCAAGAAGTGGAATAAAGGGCAGTCATCCCTCCCGCTCATCAGATTGTCACCACGTGTGCCCCAGTGGGATCGGATTGGACAGGAGGAGCAATCAGAGCCTTTGATTGGGCACGGTGGGGACCACAAAAGGGATCTGTGCACATTAAGTAATGCAATCGATAGGATGTTCAAGACAAATTGCAACTTAATCAGCCATCTAAGGCAGCCATCTTTTTTTAAGACTTGCATTTTTAAAGAGCTGGCAGTAATTGTTTAGTGACTCAGAAGCATTGATTTCTATTATGGATGGGGTAAGCAGGGCCGGAGTCAGGTCACAAGAGGACCAAAGGGCTTATGCATAGCTAAATGAAAACAGACGGGAGACATGTAGAATAATTCAAATGCTTAAGTTTTAGCTTAGCTAGAGAGAGTTTTAGCTTAGCTTGAGGGAGTTTTAGCTTAGATACAGACAGTTTTTTTTAGCTCAGCTAGAGGGAGTTTTATCTTAGCTAGAGAGAGTTTTAGCTTAGCTAGAAGGTGTTTTAGCTTAGCTCGAGGGAGTTTTAGCTTAGCTCGAGGGAGTTTTATCTTAGCTAGAGAGAGTTTTCGCTTAGCTCGAGGGAGTTTTAGCTTAGCTAGAGGGAATTTTAGCTTAGCTAGAGAGAGTTTTAGCTTAGCTAGAGAGAGTTTTAGATTAGCCTGAGGGAGTTTTAGCTTAGCTAGAGGGAGTTTTAGCTTAGCTAGAGAGAGTTTTAGTGTTTTAGCTTAGCTAGAGGGAGTTTTAGCTTAACTAGAGAGTTTTTGCTTGGCTAGAGTGTTTACTCTTAGCTGGAGGAGTTTTCAGACAAATCTTCAAGTCTTCACTTGTTGGATACAGGTACAACTAAAATTCAGGGACTGCCAAACACAATGCACAAACATTGCTGTCATTGTGTATGGCAGTCCTGAGCTAGTGAAATTCTTTCTTACTCGATAGTGTAGACTGACAGTTTGAGGAGTTTTTTTTTTTTGTCAAAGTCTGAGCATTTAATGATAGAAGGGGATTGCAGTTAGTTTTGCTAAGGTTTATTAATCCATGTTGATATGCAAATCCATGTTGATATGCAAATCCATGTTGATATGCAAATTGAATGTAGTCATGAACTTCCTGTGTATAATGCATCTGCTCTGCCAGCCAAATGTGATACCTATAGTCTGATTATAAAGGTATAATGTTGTTATGAATGTTTATAGCAAGTCTTACAACTGTGTTTACAAATGCATACAATCTGTATAGCCATTCACGACAGATTACACACAGGTGGTTGACAGGTTTTTATCACGTTGTTGTTGTCCTGTGTGGCTCAGTTGGTAAAGTATGGCTCTTGCAATGCCACGGGTCATTGGTTTAATTCCTGCTTGGGCCACACAAATGAGAATGTATGCATGACTTTAGGTCGGTTTGGATAGAAGTGTCTGCTAAATGGCATATTTGTATTATTAGAACAAGCCTGTGTGGAAGAAACAAGGTTATTGTCATGCCCTGGTCTTAGTATTTTGTGTTTTTCTTTATTATTTTGGCCAGGGTGTGACATGGGTTATTTATGTGGTGTGTTTTGTCTTGGGGTTTCTTAGGTTATGGGATTGTGGCATAGTAGAGTTGTCTATGGTTGCCTAGAGTGGTTCTCAATCAGAGGCAGGTGTTTATCGTTGTCTCTGATTGGGAACCATATTTAGGCAGCCATATTCTTTGAGTGTTTCGTGGGTGATTGTTCCTGTCTCTGTTTGCACCAGATAGGGCTGTTTCGGTTTTTCACGTTACGTTTTTGTAATTGTTCGGTATTATCTTTATTAAAGATGTATCAAGATGACCACGCTGCATTTTGGTCCTCCTCTTTCGACGGAAGAAAACCTTAGCAGTTATGATTATCACTTGTTGCCTAAACAGCGTAAAAACATTGAACGTTCCTCCATTTGTGGTGTTTTTCTCCAGATTTGCCAGCTCACAAATGTTGTTTAACAGACTCTGCTTTGTTCAACCAGTAGAGACAGATACACCCAAACTGTCCGTTCTAAATGTTTCACTAACCAAGGGAGTCGAAACATTACCTTCCTGAAACACATTTGTTATGTATTCAAAGATGGAGCTATTAGATCTAAACAAGTGCTCCTGGAAGCCTTCAACAAAAGCCTTCATTTCCTGTGCCTGATTTCAAATCAACACGAAAGACCCCAACACCCTATCCTAACGCACTTGTGTAGAGGGGTGGCAGGTAGCCTAGTGGTTAGAGCGTTGGGACAATAACTGAAAGGTTGCTAGATCGAATCCCTGAGCTGACAAGGTAGAAATCTGTCATTCTACCCCTGTACAAGGCCGTTTAACCCACTGCTCTCCTAAGCAGTCATTTTAAATAAGAATTTGTTCTTAACTGGCTTGCCTAGTTAAATAAAAATTGATCTGAAAGGACTGGATAGTAGCTTCACCTTTCCCTCTGATTGGCTAGGTGGAATGTTTGCCACATTGCTTACACCTTTCAGATCTGCACAAGTGTTTTGGGACTGTGCACAAGACTACAGTTCAGATGGAGACTTGCACTAGTAACAAACCAAAAGTGGGTCATAAATCATACATACTATGTGAACAAAGTATAACACCGCAACAGGATCATTTGATGACAAATACAGCACTCTATGGTTTCTGTAGCATGCCCTTTCACTGTAATTAGTTATGCTGAAAAAGCTACTCACGACCAGAAATTATGCTATTTTATGCCAGAAATATCTGCATACTTGGCTATATGATTCTTTATCTATAATGAGGCCTTTTCCTGCTTGACTGAGTCACTGAACTCTTGACATTGTTATGGTTAATCATGACAGAAGATCTGATTTACAGTAGCTGCTCTAAAAGGAATTCAGTGGCTATTTCCATACTAGCAAAGGCAAGTCGACCAGTAGCACTCGCTTCAACCAAATCAATGGCTAACACACATCCTCCTGATTCCCGCTTACAAGCAACAATTAAAGCAGGAAGCATCAGTGACTAGATCAATAAAAAAGTGGTCAGATGAAGCAGATGTTAAGCTACAGGACTGTTTTGTTATCACAGACTGGAACATGTTCCAGGATTCCTCCGATGGCATTGAGGAGTACACCATATCAGTCACTGGCTTTATCAATAAGTGCATCGATGACGTCATCCCCACAGTGACCGCACGTACATACCCCAACCAGAAGCCATGGATTACAGGCAACATCCGACACCGAGCTAAAGGCTTGAGCTGCTGTTTTTTTTTTTTTAACTGCATTGTCGGTTAGGGGCTCGTAAGTAAGCATTTCACTGTAAGGTTGTATATGGCACATGTGGCTAATAACATTTGATTTGATTTGATTTGACATATCTACAATTACAGCACATCACAATTAATGCCCAGCTGCTGCCCCTTCACTTGTTTCTGTGGTGTTCAATGAATTATGCCCACCGGAGGGACAAAACAAATATCATTATAAATGATAACTCTCCTCTTCTCTCAAATGTTTCTCTCTCCATTTCACCAGCATCATGAATGGTAGACCAGGTTCATTTGACCATAGTTTAGAAGTATCCAAAAGTAATTTAAGTTGGTCTGTGCTTCTTATTGTTGTCGTCTCTGATAGCAGTGATTGGCTGGGAATACGAGTATTTGCTAAATTACTCAAATGCTCATGTAAATCCATTGGGGCGTCCATGTTCATTTCAGATTTGATCGTCCAGTACAACCAGGCTTACAGAAGCAACCGTATAACAGCCAGTAAGTAATCAGGAATATAACGACTATAAATTATGCAGCAGTGTTTTGATTCAGGACACCTACTGATTTTCACTGAGTACATAAATCAATTAAACATTAGCATTCCTCCCACAAAGAAAATGTCTCAGCTGCTAAATGGCTAAATAGTGTCAATGTGAACATAAATATGCAGGGATGCTTCGACTGTCATTATGTGGAATGTGCAACACATGGAGATAGTCACGGTATCATGTGGAATGTACAACACATGGAGATAGTCACGGTATCATGTGGAATGTGCAACACATGGAGATAGTCACGGTATCATGTGGAATGTACAACACATGGAGATAGTCACGGTATCATGTGGAATGTACAACACATGGAGATAGTCACGGTATCATGTGGAATGTACAACACATGGAGATAGTCACGGTATCATGTGGAATGTGCAACACATGGAGATAGTCACGGTATCATGTGGAATGTACAACACATGGAGATAGTCACGGTATCATGTGGAATGTACAACACATGGAGATAGTCACGGTATCATGTGGAATGTGCAACACATGGAGATAGTCACGGTATCATGTGGAATGTACAACACATGGAGATAGTCACGGTATCATGTGGAATGTACAACACATGGAGATAGTCACGGTATCATGTGGAATGTACAACACATGGAGATAGTCACGGTATCATGTGGAATGTGCAACACATGGAGATAGTCACGGTATCATGTGGAATGTGCAACACATGGAGATAGTCACGGTATCATGTGGAATGTGCAACACATGGAGATAGTCACGGTATCATGTGGAATGCGCAACACATGGAGATAGTCACGGTATCATGTGGAATGTGCAACACATGGAGATAGTCACGGTATCATGTGGAATGTACAACACATGGAGATAGTCACGGTATCATGTGGAATGTGCAACACATGGAGATAGTCACGGTATCATGTGGAATGTACAACACATGGAGATAGTCACGGTATCATGTGGAATGTACAACACATGGAGATAGTCACGGTATCATGTGGAATGTACAACACATGGAGATAGTCACGGTATCATGTGGAATGTGCAACACATGGAGATAGTCACGGTATCATGTGGAATGTACAACACATGGAGATAGTCACGGTATCATGTGGAATGTACAACACATGGAGATAGTCACGGTATCATGTGGAATGTGCAACACATGGAGATAGTCACGGTATCATGTGGAATGTACAACACATGGAGATAGTCACGGTATCATGTGGAATGTACAACACATGGAGATAGTCACGGTATCATGTGGAATGTGCAACACATGGAGATAGTCACGGTATCATGTGGAATGTGCAACACATGGAGATAGTCACGGTATCATGTGGAATGTGCAACACATGGAGATAGTCACGGTATCATGTGGAATGCGCAACACATGGAGATAGTCACGGTATCATGTGGAATGTGCAACACATGGAGATAGTCACGGTATCATGTGGAATGTGCAACACATGGAGATAGTCACGGTATCATGTGGAATGTGCAACACATGGAGATAGTCACGGTATCATGTGGAATGTGCAACACATGGAGATAGTCACGGTATCATGTGGAATGTGCAACACATGGAGATAGTCACGGTATCATGTGGAATGTGCAACACATGGAGATAGTCACGGTATCATGTGGAATGTGCAACACATGGAGATAGTCACGGTATCATGTGGAATGTACAACACATGGAGATAGTCACGGTATCATGTGGAATGTGCAACACATGGAGATAGTCACGGTATCATGTGGAATGTGCAACACATGGAGATAGTCACGGTATCATGTGGAATGTACAACACATGGAGATAGTCACGGTATCATGTGGAATGTACAACACATGGAGATAGTCACGGTATCATGTGGAATGTACAACACATGGAGATAGTCACGCAGAGGGAAAAATACATTTGTAAATAGAGGCATTGAACTGATCAAAATATTCTTGTTTCATGTAAGTGAATTTGGAATTGTCAGGTTTGGATCTGGCTTTGCTTATACCCATTCGTCCATTCACCCATTCATCCATTCACCCATTCGTCCATTCATCCATTCACCCATTCATCCATTCATCCATTCACCCATTCATCCATTCATCCATTCACCCATTCACCCATTCGCCCATTCACCCATTCATCCATTCATCCATTCACCTATTCACCCATTAATCCATTCATCCATTAATCCATTCACCCATTCACCCATTCATCCATTCACCCATTCACCCACTCACCCATTCACCCATTCGTCCATTCACCCATTCATCCATTCACCCATTCATCCATTCATCCATTCACCCACTCACCCATTCATCAATTCACCCTTTCACCCATTCATCCATTCATCCATTTACCCACTCAGCCACTCACCCATTCATCCATTCACCCATTCATCCATTCATCCATTCACCCACTCAGCCATTCGCCCATTCAGCCATTCACCCACTCAGCCATTCACCCACTCAGCCATTCATCCATTCATCCATTCATCCATTCATCCATTCACCCACTCAGCCATTCACCCACTCAGCCATTCATCCATTCAGTGCAGATCTCCCATTCAGCCAATTCATTTTCAGCACCAGCTAACGATCTCAGTTCCAGCACCACACAGGGAACATCAATTCCTTTTCTGCACCAGACAGCGATCTCAGTCCCAGCACTACACAGGGAACAGTGATTTCTGGTTTAAAGCTGCATCATGGTCATTCCATTTAAAAGGGAACAATACTTCCATTCACCTTTCATCCTTGTGGAATTGAAATATATATTGACTGAAACCAAGCAAGCAGCGTTTTCTATCTGAAATTACTAAATGGATTGTATCGGGTGGAAAACTTCTCTGTGTTCGTGTTAATGTCAAACCAGTGTCACCAGGCCCTGTATACTTTAAGACCTCTTAACGTAAGCAATACTGATTTTTTTTACAACAAACATAATCGGTCTGTACACAGTTCTAAACCGTGTACACTGTGCACCCTATTCCAATCTTCTCTACATTGCCCATGTCCGGACTGCCCCGCATCAGGCCTTCTATTGGATTATCGTTGATGGGAGCCTCAGCCTGCTGAGGGAAGCACTTTTCCTCCTGATTCTATATCTATATCATTGGGTGGAACAAACAAACAACGTGTTTCCACAGGGGACTGCACCACTCTCTAATCCATTCTGACCTTCGCTGGACGAGATTTCAGTTTATTTTTAGTTTGACTTAAGAGGCAGTGGAAACGTATAGCTGCGTATGCTCTTCAAGCAGCACACAGTCTTGCACCGACTGTGTTGTCATTGTGTTCCTGGTTTGTTCCAGGGGTTTGTTCTCTCTCTCTCTCTGGAGTGAAACAAACCATCAGCGTTTTAGAGAGATGGTAAACTTGATCTTAGAAAGGTATTTTTTATATATATATATACACCTGTCAAGCACAGGTGGAATGAGACAATGAACAGAACTGTTTATAAAAAGTCAATCCTCTATAATTAATCATAAGCATAGCAAAGGTCAAGGTTTTACAACTCCTGGAGAGCTGTGTGGGTTTATTTTGTTCAAACTCAGTTTATCACGGTCCAGATTAAAGACCACGTTAAGTTGATTATCTGACACAGATATGTTAGTGCTGGACGGGAAAAAAAGTGCGTGCAGCAACTCTACATTATAAAAACAAAAAATAATTTGTGAAAGGATTCGTTTTTGTGTTTTTTTTTTTATTTTATTTTTTTACAATTGAACATTATTTTTATATCATTGGTCGCATGATGCCAACACATTTTGTATCATCCAATGAATATATGCCCTTGATTATGAGGTGTACGAAATATATAAATGTCCCTTTGCCATTGAGAATCTGATTGGGTGGATCCATTTCATCTGAAGTGTCACCCGTTTATAAGTTAAACTGCTGTGTATCAGGTGTGTCACTATTCATCTCAAACGTAATTAAAATTAGGCCGGGCAAATGTGCGGAAATATCACTCACTGTCACAATCAACCTCTGTGTGCGATCAGAGTAAAATAAACATTTATAATACCCTCTGCTTGCCTTTGATAAGGTTTATACCTAATCTACCAAATTCATTCTGTGTGACGATACCATTAAGAAAGATGTTAGGGACACGTAAGTGAGCTTGGCATTTCAGTTTTTTTTAATGACTTGATTATTCCACAGGCTTCACTGGTATTTCCATGCTGTGGCCAGGCACAATGTGACACAAAGCATTCGGGATTGTCTAAAGAGAACAGAGCAGCAAGCTCATTAAGTGAAACATCTTGGCAGAGGTAATTTGCTAATTCATATTTCTGAATGTTAATGTCAAAATAAAGAGGTGAGACTTAGAACAAAATGTGTGTGTGTGTGTGTGAGTGTGTGTTCATGTGTGTGTGTGCGTGCGTGCGTGTGCGTGTGCGTGTGCGTGTGTGTGTGTGCGCGCGTCTCAGCAGTTCTTCTATAACTTGGAAACTGAGAAAGTACAGAACCCAGAATGACCATACGTATGTTACAAAATCCAAGCTCCATCTAGTCGTCCGAACTTCAGCAACGCATAATAATAAAGGTGATTTGCTTATTTAGTTGAGTTCGTTTATTTAATTTAGTTTATAGGATTATGCCATTTCCAGGTTTATTACGTGGTCAGATCAGAAAATGGAGATAATGCTGAACAGTATTCCAAACATCCTTGTTCTTTTGTTAAACCTCTATAATTTATCACGAGTAATTCTTCGGAGGAGTTTCTGTGTACATGAATGTTACACCGTGCCGTGTAATCACTTGGTTTGCTTCTGGAAAACCTAAAGCAGGTTATGGCATTGAAAACTGCAGCTCCAAAGTAAAGTGCCCCATCTCGTCTCCCGAGGCGATTTGATATATGTGTCACATACAGTGCCGTCCTTCTTTCTCTGGGGTTAACGCATAGGGGTGGACTCAGGAAAAAAACTTAAGAAATAAGATTCAGGGACACTTTCCCATGAAATACAGATTTGAAATTCAATTAGACTGCCACTCACATTCGACCGCTCAGAGCAGAGAGAGTAATGATTGTTTAAACAACTATTTTGTTCTGAAAGACAGGGTAAACCGGTAACATGGTGGACCAAGGACATACAGTGCATTCGGAAAGTATTCAGACCCCTTGACTTTTTCCTCATTTTGTTACGTTACAGCCTTATTCAAAAATTGCTTAAATTGTTTTTTTTTCACCATATCCATCTGCATACGATACCCCATAATGACATCACAATACCCCATAATGACATCACAATACCCCATAATGACATCACAATACCCCATAATGACATCACAATACCCCATAATGACATCACAATACCCCATAATGACAGAGCAAAAATAGTAAAAAAAAAAAAAAAAAAGAATACTGAAATATCACATTTACATAAGCATTCAGACCCTTTACTCAGTACTTTGTTGAAGCACTTTTGGCAGCGATTACAGCCACAAGTATTTTTGGGTATGACGATACAAGCTAGACACACCTGTATTTGGGGAGTTTCTACCATTCTTCTCTGCAGATCCTTTCAAACTCTGTCAGGTTGGATGGGGAGCGTCGCTGCACAGCTATTGTCAGGTCTCTCCATAGATGTTCAATTGGATTCAAGTCCGAGCTCTGGCTAGGCCATTCAAGGACATTCAGAGACTTGTCCTGAAGTCACTTTTGCGTTATCTTGGCTGTGTTCTTAGGGTTGTTGTCATGTTGGAAGGTGCATCTTCACCCCAGTCTGAAGACCTGAGCGCTCTGGAGCAGGTTTTCATCAAGGATCTCTCTGTACTTTGCTCCGTTCATCTTTCCCTCGATCCTGACTAGTCTCCCAGTCCCTGCTGCTGAAAAACATCCCCACAGCATGATGCTGCCACCACTATGCTTGACATTCAGGCCAAATAGTTCAATCTTGGTTTTATCAGATCAGAGAATCTTGTTTCTCATAGTCTAAGTCCTTTAGGTGCCTTTTGGCAAAATCCAAGCCGGGCTGTCATGTGCCTTTTACTGAGGAGTGGCTTCTGTCTGGCCACTCTACCATAAAGGCCTGATTGGTGGAGTGCTGCAGAGATGGTTGTCCTTCAGAGCTGCAGAGCTCCAGAGATTCTCCCATCTCCACAGAGGATCTCTGGAGCTCTGTCAGAGTGGCCATCTGGTTCTTGGTCACCTGCCTGACCAAGGCACTTCTCACCTGATTGCTCAGTTTGGACGGGCAGCCAGCTCTAGGAAGAGTCTTGGAGGTTCCAAACTTCTTCCGTTTGAGAATGATGGAAGCCACTGTGTTCATGGGGCCTTCAATGCTGCAGACATGTTTTGGTACCCTTCTCCAGACACAATCCTGTCTCGGAGTTCTACGGACAGTTCCTTTGACTTCATGGATTGGTTTTTGCTCTGGGACCTTATATAGACATGTGTGTGCCTTTCCAAATAATGTCCAATCAATTGACTTTACCATAGGTGGACTCCAATCAAGTTGTAGAAACATCTCAAGGATGATCAATGGAAACATGATGCAAACGGTCTGAATACTTATGTAAATAAGGTATTTCTGTTTTTATTTTTAAGTAACATCTCATTCCAAAATCATGGGCATTAATATGGAGTTGGGTCCCCCTTTTGCTGCTATAACAGCCTCCACTCTTCTGGGAAGGCTTTCCACTAGATGTTGGAACATTGCTGCTATAACAGCCTCCACTCTTCTGGGAAGGCTTTCCACTAGATGCAGGAACATTGCTGCGGGGACTTGCTTCCCTTCAGCTACAAGAGCATTAGTGAGGTCGGCCACTGATGTTGGGAGATTAGGCCTGGCTCGCAGTCAGCGTTGCAATTCATCCCAAAGGTTCCGATGGGGTTGCGGTCCGGGCTCTGTGCAGGCCAGTTAAGTTCTTCCACACTGATCTCGACAAACCATTTCTGTATGGACCTCGCTTTGTGCACGGGGCATTGTCATGCTGAAGCAGAAAAAGGCCTTCCCCAAACTGTTGCCACACAGTTGGAAGCACAGAATCATCTAGAATGTCATTTTATGCTGTAGTGTTAATATTTCCCTTCACTGGAACTAAGGGACCTAGCCCGAACCATGAAAAATAGCCCAAGACCATTATTCCTTCCTCCACCAAACTTTACAATTGGTACTATGCATTCGGGCTAGTAGCGTTCTCCTGAAATCCTCCAAACCCAGATTTGTCCGTCAGACTGCCAGATGGTGAAGCGTGATTCACCCATTGCTCCAGAGTCCAATGACGGTAAGCTTTACACCACTCCAGCCGATGCTTGTCACTGAGCATGGTGATCATATGCTTGTGTGCAGCTTCTCGGCCATGGAAAACCGTTTCATTAAGATACCAACGAACAGTCGATTTATGTAAGCTTGTGTGGCCTACCACTTCTCGGCTCAGCCGTTGTTGCTCCTAGACGTTTACACTTCACAATAACAGCACTTACAGTTGACAAGGGCAGCTCTAGCAAGGCAGACATTTGATGCCACATTGAAAGTCACTGAGCTCTTTAGTATGGGCCATTCTACTGCCAATGTTTGGCTAAGGATATTGCATGTCTGTGTGCTCGATTTTATACAACAGGTGGGTCTAATCCTGAACGTTGATTGGTTAAAACCGCATTCTATTCACTGTCTCATCAGCCCAGCCAGGCAATTTATAAACTTGATCTCCGCTATAAAAAGCATCTAGACGTTATCTCACATTTCTTTTTGAATGAACCTTTCGTTTTCAACAGCAGTGATTTGTATAAACCTTGTTGTCTGTCTCTCCGACATTTGCAACATTGTTTCGACTGTCCCATAGTGATAATGCCGGGAGTCGGAACGAGACAGACAGAGCAGGCAGCTTTTCACAGCCAGTCGACATCATGAATCAACATCATTTTTATGGAGATATAAATCTAACTATCAGTAGAAAACAGGTCAAATGAAATGAAGCTAGTTTGAGGTCTTTCTAGCTTCAGTGTGAAGTGATTATGTTAGCTGTGTTGTTGACTAGCTCTTCAACAACAGTGTCCTGACAAGAGATACCCTTTTTTCTACACCAGGTGAAATCGTGCATCATTAGCTAATTGTTATGGATGTGTCCAAATAAATGTCAATAGAAAACCGCTTAAACAAAATGCAAATGGAGCTACTTCATTGTTATTCTGGCTGCCCTGTTTGACGTGACTGTAAGTTAGCTGTAGTTGGCTAGCTAGCGAGCAATGGATAAGGGTAGCCACCCTAGATTTGTGTCAGAACTATATCTTGTGGAAGGATGAAATAGTCTTAATAAATGTATCAAGATAAAGTTTTTAATGAAAATATGTCAATCATTATTTGAATATGTCGTTAACCCGTTGTATAAAAATGATAATGCCCTCGAAGCCGGTATTTCGAGGATACATTTGCACGGTTTGCCGCAAATATATCCTGCAAACTCCGGCTTCTAAAGCATCATCACTTCATTACACACCTGTCAGCAACAAGTGTGAAATAGCCAAAGCCAATCATTTGAAGGTGTGTGATAAACATAAACATAGTTTATTGTGACTTTGCATTTGACCTGATTATGAACAATGTGAAGGTAATATAATGTTGTTTTTAAGTACTTTATTACATTGAAGCAAAGAGGGCAAAGACAACGTCAACGGGTTTGACATGTGGACCTACATACAGTGCTGTGTGACGTATTAGACCACGTGTGAAGTCTGACAAATGTCTGACAAAACTTTATTTTTAAGTGAACTTTCACTTTATGACGTGGGTGTCGAGTGACATGTTTCCGATATATAGTACAGTAGCAGTCGAAAGTTAGGACACACCTGCTCATTCAAGGGTTTTTCTTTATTTTTACTAAATGAATTCATGACGTGTAGAATAATAGTTAAGATCATCAAAACTATGAAATTACACATATGGAATAATGTACTAACCAAAAAAAAAATGTTTTATATTTTATAATTGAAATTCTTCAAAGTAGTCACCTTTTGCCTTGATGACAGCTTTGTACACTCTTGGTATTCTCTCAACCATGTTCATGAGGTAATCACCTGGAATACATATCAATTAACAGGTGTGCCTTGTTAAAAGTTAATTTGTGGGATTTCTTTCCTTCTTAAAGCATTTGTGCCAATCAGTTGTGTTGTGAGTGGGCGGTATACAGAAGTACTGTCCATATTACGGCAAGAACAGAACTTTTAAGTTTCTTCAAGTGCAGTCGCAAAAACCATCAAGCGCTATGATGAAACGGGCTCCCATGAAGACCGCCACAGGAAAGGAAGACCCAGAGTTACCTCTGCTGCAGAGGATAATTTCATTAGAGTTACCAACCTCAGAAATTGCAGCCAAAATAAATGCATCACAGAGTTCAAGTAACAGACACATCTCAACATCAACTGTTCACAGGAGACTGCGTTAATCAAACCTTAATTTGATTTATTTTACCTTTATTTAACTAGGCAAGTCAGTTAAGAACAAATTCTTATTTTCAATGACGGCCTAGGAACAATTCATGGTTGAATTGCTGCTAAGAAACCACTACTATCAAATCAAATCAAATCAAATGTATTTATATAGCCCTTTGTACATCAGCTGATATACTAAAGGACACCAACAAGAAGAATAGACTTGCTTGGGCCAAGAAACACAAGCAATGGACATGAGACCAGCGGAAATCTATCCTTTGGTCCATTGGCCTGGTCCAAATTTGAGATTTTTGTTTCCAACCGCCGTGGCTTTGTGAGACGCAGAGTAGGTGAACGGATGATGTCCGCATGTGTGGTACCCACCGTGAAGCATGGAGGAGGTGTGATGGTGTGGGGGTGCTTTGCTGGTGACACTGTTGGTGATGTATTTAGAATTCAAGGCACACATAACCAGCATGGCTACCACAGCATTCTGCGGCGACAAGCCATCCTATCTGGTTTGCGCTTATTGGGACTATCATTTGTTTTTCAACAAGACAATTACCCAAAACACCTTCAGGCTGTGTAAGGGCTATTTTACCAAGAAGGAGATGGAGTGCTGCATCAGATGACCTGGCCTCCACAATCACCCGACCTCAACCCAATAGAGATGGTTTGGGATGAGTTGGACCGCAGAGTGAAGGAAAAGCAGCCAACAAGTGCTCAGCATATATGGGAACTCCTTCAAGACGGTTGGAAAAGCATTCCAGGTGAAGCTGGTTGAGAGAATGCCAAAAGTGTTCAAAGCTGTCATCAAGGAAAAGGGTGGCTACTTTGAAGAATGTAACATAGAAAATAAATGTTGATTTCTTTGACACTTTTTGGGTTACTACATGATTCCATATCTGTTATTTCATAGTTTAGATGTCTTCACTATTATTCTACAATGTAGAAAATATGACAAATGAAGAAAAACCCTGGAATGAGTAGGTGTGTCCAAACTTTGGACTGGTACGATATATCAAACAACTGTATTTATATAGTGGGAGATATACGTGCATCGAAAGTTGTTGATTTAGTACTGTGATACATTCAATTGAGTATCGTGCAGGAATGGAAGCACCATGGAGGTATCACAATATCAAAATGTTATGGCAATATCGTGCAGGTATGATAACATCATGCATTTATGGTCATTTTAATCGTATGGTATTATCGTGCAGATAAGGTAATAATAAAAAACGTTGTTCTCAACCGTGTCTCTGACTTTGTTATTCTGTGGAAAAAGGGAAAGAATATATTTCAGTCTTTGTGTAAACTGTACATGGATATGCTGAAAGGCTGCTCACTTACAGGTATCCATAGCAACACCTTGTCACCAGCACTAAAGTGAGCTTTTACAACGCCAGTCACAGCAAAATGCAGCCCTGATACCCATCGAAAAGTGACAGGGTTATTTACTCTTATCGGTAACCCGATTTTCCCTCCTTCAATTGTAATATCAATGTTGCTCTACATAAAACACACCGAGTAAGTACTATTCTGAATAACTTCCAACTTCCAACTGTCACTTTTTTACAACGGCCACAAATGTGTTACCTGTAAATACGGCAGTTGATAGTTATGTTGTAGAAAACCGTGGTTTCTGCTTCACCAAGACTGGCCATTTTCTCCAAATTTGCAACTGAGGAAACTGAAATGGCAATTTGCCTAACAGACAGACTAAGGCATTTTGCAATTGATCACCACGACTCGTGTCCACACAAGTGGATGACATTATTTTCATGCTCATATATTTTGACACAGATAACCAGATAATAAGATGAGCAGATAACCAGACAATCCACAAAAGCAAAATGAAATCGACATAATTTGGCAATGCACAGTGAATCTTCGGGGCCTTCGAGAAGGCTTTGGGATCATCGGGGTCTTTTGTGTCAGGTTGAGATGGATACGGATGGCTTCGTTGAGCGGCGTTTCGCTGTAATCACACCGGCATCATGGGTAAATTGCTCCACTAGACCGCGTCACACGTGTATCTCAAAAGGTCACACAGCGGCTAGAGTGAAAGTCACAGGATAGGAAACCTTGAGGATCATCGTCGGAAATCACTAAAAACACCGTCTGAAAGGCACAAACACTTTTACCTACAGGACATTTTTGAAACAAAAGGAACTGCAGACTATTCAGTACGTTTGAGTGGTATGCTTCACACGCGCATCGATACATTTTAAAAGAAGGAAGAGCTACAAGTCACTATTTATTATTGTTAGGAAGTCTCTGAAGTTCATCTTTTTTTCCTGGTCTGGACAAAGATCGTGTTGTTTCGAGGATCATCAAGGATTTCTCAAACAATGGGATTTTTCAATCGATAATCCCTCTTCAATACAACAACAACCAAACATCACTAATGCAGAATTCATAGCTTGTGTATGAATACACTGTGTTTTGTCGGCGCCAGTGGTAGTGCTGCCAACCACTCAGCACACATTGGCCCTTTGGGCATGGGTACACACTGGGACCTTCCAATCTGTCTCTCACCAGATCTGTCTCCCCCCCTCTAATTCACATCTGCAACATTTCAAATTAAGAATAAAAAAAAATAAAAAATAATATGTGGAAAGATGCTGTAGACACACCATAATGTTAAATTAGTAGCTAACACCACAACATGTTAAATTAGTAGCTAACACCACAACATGTTAAATTAGTAGATAACACCATAATGTTAAATTAGTAGATAACACCATAATGTTAAATTAGTAGCTAACACCACAACATGTTAAATTAGTAGATAACACCATAATGTTAAATTAGTAGCTAACACCACAACATGTTAAATTAGTAGATAACACCATAATGTTAAATTAGTAGCTAACACCACAACATGTTAAATCTGTAGCTAACACCACAACATGTTAAATTAGTAGATAACACCACAACATGTTAAATTAGTAGATAACACCACAACATGTTAAATTAGTAGATAACACCACAACATGTTAAATTAGTAGATAACACCACAACATGTTAAATTAGTAGACACACCATAATGTTAAATTAGTAGCTAACACCACAACATGTTAAATTAGTAGCTAACACCACAACATGTTAAATTAGTAGATAACACCATAATGTTAAATTAGTAGATAACACCACAACATGTTAAATTAGTAGATAACACCACAACATGTTAAATTAGGAGATAACACCACAACAAGTTAAATTAGTAGATAACACCACAACATGTTAAATTAGTAGATAACACCACAACATGTTAAAATAGTAGATAACACCACAACATGTTAAATTAGTAGCTAACACCACAACATGTTAAATTAGGAGATAACACCACAACATGTTAAATTAGGAGATAACACCACAACATGTTAAATTAGTAGATAACACCATAATGTTAAATTAGTAGATAACACCATAATGTTAAATTAGTAGCTAACACCACAACATGTTAAATTAGTAGATAACACCATAATGTTAAATTAGTAGCTAACACCACAACATGTTAAATTAGTAGATAACACCATAATGTTAAATTAGTAGCTAACACCACAACATGTTAAATCTGTAGCTAACACCACAACATGTTAAATTAGTAGATAACACCACAACATGTTAAATTAGTAGATAACACCACAACATGTTAAATTAGTAGATAACACCACAACATGTTAAATTAGTAGATAACACCACAACATGTTAAATTAGTAGACACACCATAATGTTAAATTAGTAGCTAACACCACAACATGTTAAATTAGTAGCTAACACCACAACATGTTAAATTAGTAGATAACACCATAATGTTAAATTAGTAGATAACACCACAACATGTTAAATTAGTAGATAACACCACAACATGTTAAATTAGGAGATAACACCACAACAAGTTAAATTAGTAGATAACACCACAACATGTTAAATTAGTAGATAACACCACAACATGTTAAATTAGTAAATAACACCATAACAGAGAAAATGCAGTCTGGAATGTCAAAGTGGAGAAGCTTTTTTTAAACACTACAAGTTGCAGGAAAGTTATCCTGTAACAGGTGATCAAATTAAGGTGACAGTCTGTATAAAATACATGGATAACTCAATGCATGTGACATTCAATGAGGTTTCTTGGAATGTTTCATAACAATGAAACCCATGAAACCCATCTTAATGGTAAAGATGTATTACTTCAAGTAGAATAACAGTTGTTTTTTTAATGGTTGTAACATAATGATAGTCTTGACAGACATTCTGCATTTGATATGTAATATTATTAGGTTATTAAATGGTTTCTTGTGTTATGTGGCGTTGTGGCATAGTGCTGATTAGTTGATTAGCTTCTCAACCAAATTATTTGCATATTTTAAATAAATATAGTCTAATTGGATTAAAATCAAGAATTTAGCCCGTGTGCCAACACTGTTTAAAATAGATCTCTGTCAAGCATGTACGTGCAGAACTGCATTGAAAATATAACACTTTTTTACATTTTGTTTCCAAGTTCAGAAAATCATGGTAAATGGTCTATGGTGCTGTCTCTCTCTCTGTCTGTCTCTTTCTCTGTCTCTCTGTCTCTCTCTGTTTCTCTCTGTCTCTCTCTCTGTTTCTCTCTGTCTCTCTCTCTGTCTGTCTCTCTCTGTTTCTCTCTGTCTCTCTCTGTTTCTCTCTGTCTCTCTCTCTGTCTCTCTCTGTCTGTCTCTTTCTCTCTCTGTCTGTCTCTCTCTGTTTCTCTCTGTCTCTCTCTCTCTGTCTGTCTCTTTCTCTCTCTGTCTGTCTCTCTCTGTCTGTTTCTTACTGTCTCTCTCTCTCTGTCTGTCTCTCTCTGTCTGTCTCTTTCTCTCTCTGTCTGTCTCTCTCTGTTTCTCTCTGTCTCTCTCTCTCTGTCTGTTTCTTACTGTCTCTCTCTCTCTGTCTCGCTCTCTGTCTCGCTCTGTCTGTCTGTCTGTCTGTCTGTCTGTCTGTCTGTCTGTCTGTCTGTCTGTCTGTCTGTCTGTCTGTCTGTCTGTCTGTCTGTCTGTCTGTCTGTCTGTCTGTCTGTCTCACCCACACAAACACCAATCACCTGCCTCTCTCTCCCTCTCTCTCTCTCTCTCTCTCTGTCTCTCTGTCCGTCTCTCTCTGTCCGTCTCTCTCTGTCCGTCTCGCTCTGTCCGTCTCGCTCTGTCCGTCTTGCTCTGTCCGTCTCTCTCTGTCCGTCTCTCTCTGTCCGTCTCTCTGTCTCTCTCTCTGTCCGTCTCTCTCTGTCCGTCTCTCTCTGTCTGTCTGTCTCACCCACAAAAACACCAATAACTTGCCTCTCTCTCTCTCTCTCTTTCTTTTTGTCTCAATATTATGGGGTCCACTCCAAACACTTTCCATCGCTCATAAACAAAGCATGATTGAAGAGCATTTGCTTTCCTCATAATTGTCAATGTTCATTAATACTTAAAGGTGAGGGTTCTACTCAGGAAGTTGAAAATCTTGCACACTAATTTTGATCATCACCATTTAATTATAATTTAGCCACAGTCAAGTGATGCAAAATGTGCACAATATACAGTGGTGACCGCTCCAAAATAGCAAGTTAGAGTGCCGTGTTTGTTTACCCCAAAAATACTAATTACCCCAAAAGGACTTTCAGCTTTTCCCGTACCTTAATCAATTTAGGACAAAAACTGCCCAAAAGGCTGGGTCTGTTTCGTTTGGCATTTTTATCTGGTAATAAAGGCCTGATCTCAGCGAGGAGATGTTCCCATTGGTCTCAGCAATGAGAGGCTCTCATTGGTCTCAGCAGTGAGAGGCTCCCATTGGTCTCAGCAGTGAGAGGATCCCATTGGTCTCAGCGGTGAGAGGCTCCCATTGGTCTCAGCAGTGAGATGCTCTCATTGGTCTCAGCGGCGAGAGGCTCCCATTGAGCTCAGCGGCGAGAGGCTCCCATTGATCTCAGCGGCGAGAGGCTCCCATTGATCTCAGCGATGAGAGGCTCCTATTGGGCATGATCACCAAGTGGAGAAAAGAACCATCTTGGAGCGACATGAAAGGCAGGAAAAAAGTATCTTGTCTCAACACAGCATTGTGAGGCATTCCATTCCCACACTTGGAAAAGAACCACAGTTTATCCCTCTTGCCTCCTCTGATGTGGCTCTAAATGGCTTCACAACGCTAGCAGTTTAGTGCATCTAGCTGGATTCATAGCACTCACTAGCGGTTTTTAAATGCAGTCAATGGAGAGCACCATTGAACGCCATTGAGCTTGGATTGAGGAGGAAGTGGGATTAGGGCTAAATGGGCTCTGGGTTGCTGAGGACAGTTAAGGGTGAAAAGTTAGGAAATGAAATCAGACTGAGAGTGGCCATTTATGAGCATGCTAGATGGTTATGGATTCATGCCAAACCTAGGCAATTAGACCACTAATGATAACTCAAGTCAGAAAGAATTAGATGTGATTATATAGGAAACGCTAATGTCTCAGATTAATATGAAATGTGTTAAATGGTGATAAAATAGCAGATATGTAAAGTAAAAGGGGGAGCTTTACTTGAAGGGGTAACATTCAAGAAGATCGTCATCTCCAGAAAATAAGTTACTTGGACTGTTCTACCATTGTTTCAGTATAGGCATTATCTTGCACATCCATAATAAACAACCATCACGTCACACCCTGACCATAGTTTGCTTTGTATGTTTCTATGTTTTGGTTGGTCAGGGTGTGATCTGAGTGGGCATTCTATGTTGGATGTCTTGTTTGTCTATTTCTATGTCTGGCCTGATAGGGTTCTCAATCAGAGGCAGGTGTTAGTCATTGTCTCTGATTGGGAACCCTATTTAGGTAGCCTGGGTTTCACTGTGTGTTCGTGGGTGATTGTTCCTGTCTCTGTGTTTGCACCAGATAGGACTGTTTAGGTTTTTCCACTTTTCTTGTTTTGTTTAGTCTATTCATGTATAGTCGTCTTTATTAAAAACATGAATAACCACCACGCTGCATTTTGGTCCGCCTCTCCTTCACCACAGGAAAATCCTTACACATCAACAATATGATATGTGTTGACCCCTTGTGCAACATCTTGTTCCCTCAACATATCGCTGAGCTCAAATGTTATGTATAGTTCCTTCAGCAAGTATTCACACTCCATGCCTTCTTCCACATTTAGTTTTGTCACAGCCTGAATTCAACATTTCTTAAATATGTTGTTTTTCTCTCACCCATTTACACACAATACCCCATAATGACAACGTGAAAACGTGCTAATTTATTGAAAATTAAATACTGAAATATCTCATTTACAGAAGTATTCTCACCCCCTGAGTCAACGTGTGTTAGAATCACCTTTGGCAACGATTACAGCTGTGAGTCTTTCTGGGTATGTCTCTAAGAGCATTGCGCACACATAGATTATACAATAGTTCTACATTATTCTTCAAGATCTGTCAAGTTGGTTGTTGAACATCGCTAGACAGCCCTTTTCAAGTCTTGCCTGCCATAGATTTCCAAGCCAATTTAAGTCAAACTGTAACTAGGCCACTCAGTAACATTCAATGTCATGTTGGTAAGCAACTACAATGTAGACTTGGCCTTGTGTTTTAGGTTATTGTCCTGTTGAAACGTGAATTTGTCTCCCAGTGTCTGTTGGAAAGCAGACAAAATCCTCTATGATTTTGCTTGTGCTTAACTCTATTCTGTTTCCTTTTATCCTAAAAAACTCCTTAGTCCTTGCCGATGACAAGCATACCCATAACATGATGCAGCCACCACCTTGCTTGACAATATGAAGAGTGGTACTCAGTGATGTGTTGGATTGGCCCCAAACGTAATACTTTATATTCCGGACATAAAGTTAATTTCATTTTCAAAATGTTTGCAGTTTTACTTTAGTGCCTCATTGCAAACAGGATGCATGTTTCTGAATATTTTATTCTGTACAGGCTTCCTTCTTTTCACTCTGTCATTTAGGTTAGTATTGTGGAGTAACTACAATGTTGTTGATCCATCCTCAGTTTTCTCCTATCACACCCATTGAAAGTCACCATTGGCCTCATGGTGAAATCCCTGAGCGGTTTCCTTCCTCTCCGGCAACTGAGTTAAGAAGGACGCCTGTATATTTGTAGTGACTGGGTGTATTGATACACCATCCACAGTGTAATTAATAACTTCACCATGTACCCATCTACCAAAGGTGCTCTTCTTTGTGAGACATTGGAAAACCTCCCTGGTCTTTGTGGTTGAATCTGTGTTTGAAATTCACTGCTCGACTGAGGGACCTTATGTGTGGGGTACAGAGATGAGGTAGTCATTCAAAAATAATATTAAACACTATTATTGCACACAGAGTGAGACCATGAATCTTATTATGTAGCTTGTTAAGCAAATGTACTTATGAACTTATTTAGGCTTACCATAACAAAGGGGTGGCATACTTATTGACTGAAGACATTTCAGACTTTCATTTAACAAACATTTCTAAAAACAGAATTCCATTTTGACATAATGGGGGGGTATTGTGTGTAGGTCAGTGAGCCAAAATCTAAATTTAATCCATTTTTAAATGCAGGCTGTAACACAACAGAATGTGGAAAACATCAAGGGGTGTGAATGCTTTCTGAAGACACTGTACTTGCAGTTGTTGTTCCCTCTTGTAACTCAAGTGTTCTGGAACATTCCAAGAAGAATCGCTGCATGCCTCCGCCCACTCCTGTCCTCACTGCCAGTTCTACACAGGTCGAGGAGGACAGGAGTCGCCGTGGCAACCGAAAACCCCACCGACTCCCCTGAGTGAATCATCTCGGAGCTCAGTCCAGCCTTATTCTGCCATATCCATCTCCCCACTTATTGTAAACTTGTTAATTGATGGATGCGGACGATATGGGAAATGTCAGGAGTCGTTATGGCCCTGATTTTCCTTGAAATGCATCCGTCACGCAGCTCTAGAAGAAGAGGAAACAATGGAAAGGCAGGTTGGAATTCAAAACCTGGGCAGAGACGTGGCGGCGTGGGGACGAAGGAGACATGCAGGGAAAGCGAGAGGATGAGAGGATTAATGATTAATAGAGTTTAAAGATGGGAGAGGGGCTCCCTCTCCTCTCATTTGACCTGCTGTTGGTCATCTCTGTAGGCTGGATTCAGGATGGTTCTAATGAAAAAAGACTGCACCTTTCTTTTTTTTAACTTCCACACGAACCTCTCCCTGTCTCTATATCCTCCCTCTCTTCTTCTCGTCCTCTCACTCCCTCCCCTCTCCTCTCCTCTCTCCGGACGATTTCTCTATTGACAAATTGTACTAATGAAATGTCACCTTGGACAGCTGGCTGAAAGGATTGATGCGCTGGAACTTCTTGCCCCCCACCACACACACACACACACACTCTCTCTCTCTCTCTCTCTCTCTCTCTCTCTCTCTCTCTCTCTCTCTCTCTCTCTCTCTCACTTTTTATTTTTCTTTCTCTCTCTATATTTATATATTTCTCTCTCTCTTTCTCTCTATATATATATTTCTCTCTCACTTTCTCTCTCTCACTTTCTCTCTCTCACTTTCTCTCTCTCTCTCTCTCTCTGTCTCTCTCTTTCTCTCTCTCTCACACTCTCTTATTTTCCTTTCATCCCTTTCTTGCTACTTGAACATTAATTTCTGCCAGGGCCATTTGTAATGCAGCCCTCTGCTTTTGTTTCATTACAGCTCTGTTGTCAGCCATCTCGTATCTTACATGCAAACCCACACATGCCCAATCCAAACTCACACATGCAATGTTTCAATATCAGCAGAATATGGTGGTCTTTGTATCTGCTAAATAAATATTACTGTACATATCACTCTTTGTAGTCAAAAAGCCTCTTCTTCCCTTTGAATTTGGCTACTATTATTGACAATATGAATAATAACTAACATTCCTTCCGAGACAATTAAAAAGATAAAAGTGGAACTGAAAAGATGTTCTCTTTTGAAAGTAGAATTAGTAAGGTGACACATTTTGATTGAAGTGAGTTTCAATGTGTTTCAGTGATATCTGAGAAAATGTGTTTCACTGTGTTTCAGCGATATCTGAGAAAATGTGTTTCAGGGATATCTGAGAAAATGTGTTTCAGGGATATCTGAGAAAATGTGTTTCAATGTGTTTCAGTGATATCTGAGAAAATGTGTTTCGGTGATATCTGAGAAAATGTGTTTCAATGTGTTTCAGCGATATCTGAGAAAATGTGTTTCAGGGATATCTGAGAAAATGTGTTTCAGGGATATCTGAGAAAATGTGTTTCAATGTGTTTCAGTGATATCTGAGAAAATGTGTTTCGGTGATATCTGAGAAAATGTGTTTCAATGTGTTTCAATGTGTTTCAGCGATATCTGAGAAAATGTGTTTCAGGGATATCTGAGAAAATGTGTTTCAGTGTGTTTCAATGTGTTTCAGCGATATCTGAGAAAATGTGTTTCAATGTGTTTCAGCGATATCTGAGAAAATGTGTTTCGGTGATATCTGAGAAAATGTGTTTCAATGTGTTTCAGCGATATCTGAGAAAATGTGTTTCAATGTGTTTCAGCGATATCTGAGAAAATGTGTTTCAGGGATATCTGAGAAAATGTGTTTCAGGGATATCTGAGAAAATGTGTTTCAATGTGTTTCAGCGATATCTGAGAAAATGTGTTTCAGGGATATCTGAGAAAATGTGTTTCAGGGATATCTGAGAAAATGTGTTTCAATGTGTTTCAGTGATATCTGAGAAAATGTGTTTCGGTGATATCTGAGAAAATGTGTTTCAATGTGTTTCAATGTGTTTCAGCGATATCTGAGAAAATGTGTTTCAGGGATATCTGAGAAAATGTGATTCAGGGATATCTGAGAAAATGTGTTTCAATGTGTTTCAGCGATATCTGAGAAAATGTGTTTCAATGTGTTTCAGCGATATCTGAGAAAATGTGTTTCAGGGATATCTGAGAAAATGTGTTTCAGGGATATCTGAGAAAATGTGTTTCAATGTGTTTCAGCGATATCTGAGAAAATGTGTTTCAGGGATATCTGAGAAAATGTGTTTCAGGGATATCTGAGAAAATGTGTTTCAATGTGTTTCAGTGATATCTGAGAAAATGTGTTTCGGTGATATCTGAGAAAATGTGTTTCAATGTGTTTCAATGTGTTTCAGTGATATCTGAGAATATGTGTTTCAGGGATATCTGAGAAAATGTGTTTCAGTGATATCTGAGAAAATGTGTTTCAATGTGTTTCAGCGATATCTGAGAATATGTGTTTCAGGGATATCTGAGAAAATGTGTTTCAGTGTGTTTCAATGTGTTTCAGCGATATCTGAGAAAATGTGTTTCAATGTGTTTCAGCGATATCTGAGAAAATGTGTTTCAGGGATATCTGAGAAAATGTGTTTCAGTGATATCTGAGAAAATGTGTTTCAATGTGTTTCAGCGATATCTGAGAAAATGTGTTTCAGCGATATCTGAGAAAATGTGTTTCAATGTGTTTCAGTGATATCTGAGAAAATGTGTTTCAGCGATATCTGAGAAAATGTGTTTCAGCGATATCTGAGAAAATGTGTTTCAATGTGTTTCAGTGATATCTGAGAAAATGTGTTTCAGCGATATCTGAGAAAATGTGTTTCAGCGATATCTGAGAAAATGTGTTTCAGCGATATCTGAGAAAATGTGTTTCAATGTGTTTCAGTGATATCTGAGAAAATGTGTTTCAGCGATATCTGAGAAAATGTGTTTCAGCGATATCTGAGAAAATGTGTTTCAATGTGTTTCAGTGATATCTGAGAAAATGTGTTTCAATGTGTTTCAGTGATATCTGAGAAAATGTGTTTCAATGTGTTTCAGTGATATGTGAGAAAATGTGTTTCAGGGATATCTGAGAAAATGTGTTTCAGGGATATCTGAGAAAATGTGTTTCAGTGATATCTGAGAAAATGTGTTTAAATGTGTTTCAGGGATATCTGAGAAAATGTGTTTCGGGGATATCTGAGAAAATGTGTTTCAGGGATATCTGAGAAAATGTGTTTCAATGTGTTTCAGTGATATCTGAGAAAATGTGTTTCAATGTGTTTCAGGGATATCTGAGCATTTGCAAGCAGATTATGTTAATTCACAGGGACTAAACTTGCATTGTAGTGAGCAAAAATACTTTAATATAAATATCTGAGAAAATGTGTTTCAATGTGTTTCAGCGATATCTGAGAAAATGTGTTTCGGTGATATCTGAGAAAATGTGTTTCAATGTGTTTCAGCGATATCTGAGAAAATGTGTTTCAATGTGTTTCAGCGATATCTGAGAAAATGTGTTTCAGGGATATCTGAGAAAATGTGTTTCAGGGATATCTGAGAAAATGTGTTTCAATGTGTTTCAGTGATATCTGAGAAAATGTGTTTCGGTGATATCTGAGAAAATGTGTTTCAATGTGTTTCAATGTGTTTCAGTGATATCTGAGAATATGTGTTTCAGGGATATCTGAGAAAATGTGTTTCAGTGATATCTGAGAAAATGTGTTTCAATGTGTTTCAGCGATATCTGAGAATATGTGTTTCAGGGATATCTGAGAAAATGTGTTTCAGTGTGTTTCAATGTGTTTCAGCGATATCTGAGAAAATGTGTTTCAATGTGTTTCAGCGATATCTGAGAAAATGTGTTTCAGGGATATCTGAGAAAATGTGTTTCAGTGATATCTGAGAAAATGTGTTTCAATGTGTTTCAGCGATATCTGAGAAAATGTGTTTCAGCGATATCTGAGAAAATGTGTTTCAATGTGTTTCAGTGATATCTGAGAAAATGTGTTTCAGCGATATCTGAGAAAATGTGTTTCAGCGATATCTGAGAAAATGTGTTTCAATGTGTTTCAGTGATATCTGAGAAAATGTGTTTCAGCGATATCTGAGAAAATGTGTTTCAGCGATATCTGAGAAAATGTGTTTCAGCGATATCTGAGAAAATGTGTTTCAATGTGTTTCAGTGATATCTGAGAAAATGTGTTTCAGCGATATCTGAGAAAATGTGTTTCAGCGATATCTGAGAAAATGTGTTTCAATGTGTTTCAGTGATATCTGAGAAAATGTGTTTCAATGTGTTTCAGTGATATCTGAGAAAATGTGTTTCAATGTGTTTCAGTGATATGTGAGAAAATGTGTTTCAGGGATATCTGAGAAAATGTGTTTCAGGGATATCTGAGAAAATGTGTTTCAGTGATATCTGAGAAAATGTGTTTAAATGTGTTTCAGGGATATCTGAGAAAATGTGTTTCAGGGATATCTGAGAAAATGTGTTTCAGGGATATCTGAGAAAATGTGTTTCAGTGATATCTGAGAAAATGTGTTTCAATGTGTTTCAGGGATATCTGAGCATTTGCAAGCAGATTATGTTAATTCACAGGGACTAAACTTGCATTGTAGTGAGCAAAAATACTTTAATATAAACGATTTCTTCAGCGATCTAAAATGATAACATACAATTTTTCAAACCCATGACAACTGATCGAAACAGTCACAGTTAAGATTATTATTTTTTTAAAGTTAAACATCAATACCCTTTTCACAATATTGTGCTGACCCAGACTATACTGTTCTGGATGCACAACCAGGCTAGTGTAGTCCAGCTCTGTTTGGCCCAGCTCAGTAGTGTGAAAAGGGTATAAAATTAATCTTAGTGACCTTCAATAACACATGGACATTAGCAGTAGCATGTTGGTTTCTACAAATGACTACTTGAACACTAATTCGGAAGGGAGAACCAACCAAGAATAGCTGATGATGTTCAGGACAATGACTGGAAATGAACAACAAGGTCAGAAAACAGTAAACTCAAACACACAGTCAGCCCAACATGGAGGCCCAGGAACCATGGTCTGATGCTAACCAACATGGAGGCCCAGGAACCATGGTCTGATGCTAACCAACATGGAGGCCCAGGAACCATGGTCTGATGTTAACTAACATGGAGGCCCAGGAACCATGGTCTGATGTTAACTAACATGGAGGCCCAGGAACCATGGTCTGATGTTAACTAACATGGAGGCCCAGGAACAATGGTCTGATGTTAACTAACACGGAGGCCCAGGAACCATGGTCTGATACCAACCAACATGGAGGCCCAGGAACCACGGTCTGATGCTAACCAACATGGAGGCCCAGGAACCATGGTCTGAGGTTAACCAACATGGAGGCCCAGGAACCACGGTCTGATGCTAACCAACATGGAGGCCCAGGAACCACGGTCTGATGTTAACCAACATGGAGGCCCAGGAACCACGGTCTGATGTTAACCAACATGGAGGCCCAGGAACCATGGTCTGAGGTTAACCAACATGGAGGCCCAGGAACCATGGTCTGAGGTTAACCAACATGGAGGCCCAGGAATTTCGCCATTCATTGCTACAGGATGTGCGCCCGGGGAAACCCAAGTTATTCAGGAGAGAAGAAACGAGCGCCCGCGTAGCAAACATTGTCGTGAAATTTATGTTCTCCTGTTTTATTTGTTTAATAACTCGCTTTAATTCAAGTCATTTGCATTCCGTCGGGAAAATAAGCTTTGTAATAACATAACATTTTTATCTCTGATAGGTCTCCGTGGCTCTCTCCAAGTGTAGATCACACAGGCACCCTAAGGCTATGGAAGTAATACTCTGTAGCACTGCTCAGCAGATGACATATTAAAAAAAAAAACTCTGAGGAAATGCTGTTTGCTTGGTTTGCTTTATGGCTGGAGACATAAAACAAGAATGGATACATAAAATAGAAAAGGAACACAATAAAAAAATATATATCTCTCTGTGGTTTTTGATTTCTGTAGGGGGGAAAGACGCATGCCAGGCGGTTCCTAACTTTTTGACAGGTGTTTATTAGCTTTTGGAAGCTGACGGATTATTTTATTGACAGAAACATGTGAAGTCTTTTTTTTCTTCTCACTTTCTGCTCACCTCCAGACATTCCTCGGTGTTGTTTGCTATTCTCTGAGTGGCCTATCTCACGGCACTCCACTGTTTACCCAAAATGTATTTCCACCACCTGTAGGGTTGGTCAATGGCTGATACTTAAAAACAGCAATTACCAGTCACACAATGGCATTTCTGAGACTGTTACAGTATTCTCATTATTGTACCAGTATTTTAACTATCTACACATAGATTGTACTGAACGTAGGGTAAGGGCTTGAGGTAAAGGTAACTGCAGTAATGAATTTACTACATATGAATTCACATGTTTATTATAGTATACATGGGTACCGTGTAGGTACACATTGATAGTTAGTACTTACAGGACACTTATTGTAAAGTGGGACCTCCATTTTGTTTCTCAGTATAGAATAACCCACTTCTCTGCAGTGTCAGAGTCTTATTGCTTTTATTACCGGAGCATAATAATCAATGGTGCTCCCTCTTTACCAGAGCACATTAATCAATGGTGCTCCCTCTTTACCAGAGCACATTAATCAATGGTGCTCCCTCTTTACGAGAGCACATTAATCAATGGTGCTCCCTCTTTACCAGAGCACATTAATCAATGGTGCTCCCTCTTTACCAGAGCACATTAATCAATGGTGCTCCCTCTTTACCAGAGCACATTAATCAATGGCGCTCCCTCTTTACCAGAGCACATTAATCAATGGTGCTCCCTCTTTACCAGAGCACATTAATCAATGGCGCTCCCTCTTTACCAGAGCACATTAATCAATGGTGCTCCATCTTTCATAATACTAATTAAGAATGAACTATTGAACCTTCTTGAGACCAAATTGTGGAGACAAAGGCACAGTGAACGATTAGAATGGATTATGGCTTTATGTCATTCTTGTTTTCAGCGTAGTTTCTTCTCTGTAATGATGGCATACCACAAGAAAAGTGTTTCCAAACCATAAAATGAATGCCTGAAAAAAATATATATATTCAGAGGGATTAATTTTGTCGCTTTTGTATTTTCATCCTCAAAGGCATAACCGGCAGGCATGAAGTTTTGAATAAACCTTAGGAGAAAATAGTATTCCTGACTGCTGATATGACGATAGTACTGTATGTTCATAAAACAAAGAGGGTATAAATTACGCCTGCGATATTGCTTAGGCATTGCTGAGATTGTATCTTTTGTTTTTTCTTTTCAAACGATTACCTTGAGTTGTTGCGTTTTGTTCTCTTTTTTTCTCCCTGATCCAAGCTCCGAAGAGAATCCTTCGCTTTTGCCTTTTTTTGCAAAATGACTTTCTGGATAAAGATTTATGTGTGAATAGAGTAAAGGATAGAGGACGGGTGTTTCAGCGTACAGGAGAACAATAGGTTATCTCAAATACTGAGGCATAGTGCACGCCTGGATTAGAACCTCATCATCAATCTATTTTATACTCCCGGTATCCACCCACCCCCCCCAAACAAAACCAAGATGACTACTGCTGATTCTCAAGGTCAACATTGTGTTGATTCCATGACACCAGCTGTACTGAACCCTGTAGATTGGGTAGAGGTGAAACTAACATCATGCAGGTAAAATAATAATAATGATGTAAATAGTAAATATTACAGGATATTACTTAACTAACGTATATTACAATCAAAAAATGCTACTATTTTATCTAATGTTGATATATGTGGCACCAATTTGAGTTTTTTGATGTTGGAATCGTGTTTTTGAAAGAGCCAATGCTTATTTACTGTTTTAACAAAACGGTCTATCTTATCGATGTCTTGAAGACTTTTATTAATCTCCCTTTCTGCTTTAAGAAATTGATCAGTGCATCTCATTTCTGTGATCTCATATCTGGCAGTAACATGAAACTGAAGGTCAAGACAGACATCTGACTTTACCTCTTATTAACGTCATTGTATTTGGCTCAATTTCATCTGATCTGAAAATACAGGCGTCTCAGTCGTTACTGTCTTCAGTTTCACTAAGCCCTCCAACAATGACAAGGAGTAGATCATGATTATAGTATTGCAATGAGATTGGGCTTGTTTTGATACGTTCTGGACTGTACCATATTGTGGCCATACTGTGTAGATTGGGCTTGTTTTGATACGTTCTGGACTGTACCATATTGTGGCCATACTGTGTAGATTGGGCTTGTTTTGATACGTTCTGGACTGTACCATATTGTGGCCATACTGTGTAGATTGGGCTTGTTTTGATACGTTCTGGACTGTACCATATTGTGGCCATACTGTGTAGATTGGGCTTGTTTTGATACGTTCTGGACTGTACCATATTGTGGCCTACTGTGTAGATTGGGCTTGTTTTGATACGTTCTGGACTGTACCATATTGTGACCTACTGTGTAGATTGGGCTTGTTTTGATACGTTCTGGACTGTACCATATTGTGACCTACTGTGTAGTATAAAATTCGCTCCGCGTCCATGATGTGCTATTTAGAGTTTGTTAGTATAGTCCTTATATGAGCAGAATAATTCAGCTATATACATATATAGTTAGATTTGCTTGGATTGTAGCATGGGCATACATTTAAGGTAAGATAATGCCTGTCCTAACATGGTAAGATAATGCCTGTCACAACATGGTGAAATCATGCCTGTCATAACATGGTAAAAAAAAATCTTTCCTGTCATAACATGGTGAGATAACGCCTGTCATAACATGGTGAGATAACGCCTGTCATAACATGGTGAGATAACGCCTGTCATAACATGGTGAGATAATGCATGTCATAACATGGTGAGATAACGCCTGTCATAACATGGTGAGATAACGCCTGTCATAACATGGTGAGATAACGCCTGTCATAACATGGTGAGATAATGCATGTCATAACATGGTGAGATAACGCCTGTCATAACATGGTGAAATCATGCCTGTCATAACATGATGAGATAACGCCTGTCATAACATGGTGAGATAACGCCTGTCATAACATGGTGAGATAATGCATGTCATAACATGGTAAGACCATGCCTGTCATAACATGGTGAAATCATGCCTGTCATAACATGGTGGTTGTTCATGTTTCAGTGTTTTCCTGAAACACTGAGTAATTACACTTGTCATCTATCCGCCAGTGCTTATTTTTAACAAGGTCATTTTCACGGCAGCATAATTGTATATGTTTTGGCAGTAGACTGTTATCACCATTTTATAGATTCCATACATCCCTCAAACTCAACTCCGGACCTCAAAGCCATTTTTCATTGTTCCCCTCTAATCAGAGACTGATTGAGGTGGGTGTAATTAACGATCAGGTAGAACAGAATACCAGCGGGCTCCGGACCTCGTAGGGTCAGAGTTGACTAGCCTTGCCATGCATCATAAGCTCTTTCTGGTGCGGTATACTTGTGCCACTATTTCATCGTAGAGAGGTGGATTTATTAACTTCCCGGACGAAGTTCTGTTAATTTGTTGTTTCTGGTAATAAATCCCTATAAAATCCCCGAGGCGTATCCCAGGCAGCTATAAACTAGAAACTTTCATTTCCTGCATAAAAACTTGTATTTCTCCCTTTTGTCTCCTCTTCTTCTCTGCTCCTCTTCTGCAGCCGTTCCTCTCGCCAACAAAGACAGAGATGGACTGTGTGCCATGCGTCACCTAACAGTGATTGCACCAACTGTGTCTTGTTATCTGGGGTGGGGATTTCCCTGTGCCAGTGTTACCCTGTGCCCAGCGGTGTCCCATTATTCACAAAGGTTGGTGTGTCTCGGAGGATGAGAGCGGATCCTGGCTGGAGAATTTTGCCATATTATGCCACCTTTTGGAGAGTTGAGGTGCTCTGATAAAAAAACAATAATATCAACAACAAAAAAACTACAAAGTACACAGGTTCTTTACCAACAGGGGTGGATTAACAAGGCAGAGAGAGATTACAAATACACAGTTGATTTATTTTCTTAAAGCAGCAATATCATTCAACACTAATATTAGAGATTCACATCTCAATAATCACCATCAGAACGCTCCGCAATAATATCACACAACCTCCAGCGCTAACGCTCATACAATGATTATCACTATATCATTATGATAAAGATCCATTTTTGGCTTTCACTTAAATATATTTTCAAAGTGCGTAGATTGAGGGAGGCGTGCCCAGGTGAAGGGAGAGCAGATCCCGGATGGAGGGCACACTTCTGTCATACTTATGATTTCAGGCAGCCTGATCTAGAGTTACTTCCTATTAGTGTTAAACAAAAACACTGTTACAGGAAGCCTTATTTGTATATTCCCCATGGTGCCTTTTTGTTTTTGAGTAAATTATAGCGTGACCACCCATGACTGGATTTGTTTGTGACAGAGTCATGGTTGTTGAATTCTTTCCTTTAAAAGGCTTGTGGTGTTCACCTAATGAATACCTATGTGAATTTTATCATTCCAATTCAACTTTATGACAATACATTAAATACATCATAATGCCTTACTTTGAAGGCCTAGTTATCCCCAACACAGTGGTTTTAGGAAACTCCTGGTTTACAGTCCACATTAGGCCTGCAAGTCACATTATGCTGGTCACCCCCAAAGCCAATTCCTCCTTTGGCCGCCTCTCCTTACAGTTCTCTGTTGCCAATGACTGGAACAAACTACAAAAATCACTAAAGCTGGAGACTTACCTCCCTCACTAACTTTAAGCCCCAGCTGTCAGAGCAGCTCACGGATCACTACACCTATACATAGCTCATCTGTAATTAGCCCATCCAATCTACCTCATCCCCATACTGTATTTATTAATTTGTTTATTTATCTTGCTTCTTTGCACCCCAGTATCTCTACTTGCACATTCGTCTTCTGTACATCCTACCATTCCAGTGTTTAATTGCTATATTGTAATTACTTCACCACCATGGCCTATTTATTGCCTTACCTCTGTTATCCTACCTCATTTGTACATGCTGTATATAGATTTTTCTACTGTATTATTGACTGTTTGTTTACTCCATGTGTAACTCTGTGTTGTTGTACGTGGTGCTTTATCTTGGCCAGGTCGCAGTTGCAAATGAGAACTTGTTCTCAACTAGCCTACCTGGTTAAATAAACAAAAGCGATGTACAATTCCTAACGGAATTAGGATATCCAACAGTTTTGTCAGGCTGTGGGTAATTGGTGCATGGAAGCAGGCGCAGGAGAGCAGAGATGAGTGTACAAGGTCATTTATTCCACGAACAGCACCAGTATAAAACAAACACTAAAGGTGCGTGAAATTACCGGTCACTCGTAAATAACGGGCGTAATAACGAACCCGGCAAACAATACCAGCCAACAAGTAACGACCTGAACAATATATACAAACAATACCAGCCAAAAAGTAACGACCTGGACAATATATACAAATAATACCAGCCAACAATGACCTGAACAATATATACAAACAATACCAGCCAACAACGACCTGAACAATATATACAAACAATACCAGTCAACAAGCAACGACCTGAACAATATATACAAACAATACCAGCCAACAACGACCTGAACAACATATACAAACAATACCAGCCAACAAGTAACGACCTGAACAATATATACAAACAATACCAGCCAACAAGTAACGACCTGAACAATATATACAAACAATACCAGCCAACAACGACCTGAACAATATATACAAACAATACCAGCCAACAATGACCTGAACAATATATACCAACAATACCAGCCAACAACGACCTGAACAATATATACAAACACGCACACAAACATGGGGGAAACAGAGGGTTAAATAATGAACATGTAATTGGGGAATAGAAACCAGGTGTGTAGAAAACAAAGAAAAAAACGAATGGAAAATTAAAAGTGGAATTGGCGATGGCTAGAAAGCCGGTGACGTCGACCGCCCAAACGCCGCCCGAACAAGGAGAGGGACCGAAATCTCACTGTGGTGATTGTGATCAAGAATAGATTGGTGCCTTCCCACCAGTCGTTGGAGCCCTTTTATACCTGACGCGCATTAAGATGTCCTGCGGTGAAAAGCCAGCACTATGCAGACACCCCAGAGAGAAGCCCCCAACAAATGTCTTTAATCTTCAAAATGATGTTTCATATGAGATTTGGATGACTGATAAGATCAATTGAATTTCCATAAAACAATTGACATATGATTGAAATTATAAAAACATTTTAATCGAACCTAGGCCTGCCTGTCCACACAGAGCCAATCACCAAAACATTGACATTGATGTAATTGGTTTACATTTTTTGCTAGTGTGTTAAAATCTGTTGCTAACTTGTCACGACAATGACAAGTATTAGTGGCATTATCTGTTTACAACAAGTAGTAGTGGTGTCATATGTTTACAGCAAGTGGTAGTGGTGTCATATGTTTACAGCAAGTGGTAGTGGTGTCATATGTTTACAGCAAGTGGTAGTGGTGTCATATGTTTACAACAAATAGTAGTGGTGTCATATGTTTACAACAAATAGTAGTGGTGTCATATGTTTACAACAAGTGGTAGTGGTGTCATATGTTTACAACAAGTGGTAGTGGTGTCATATGTTTACAACAAATAGTAGTGGTGTCATATGTTTACAACAAGTGGTTGTGGTGTCATATGTTTACAACAAGTGGTAGTGGTGTCATATGTTTACAGCAAGTGGTAGTGGTGTCATATGTTTACAACAAGTAGTAGTGGTGTCATATGTTTACAGCAAGTGGTAGTGGTGTCATATGTTTACAGCAAGTGGTAGTGGTGTCATATGTTTACAACAAGTAGTAGTGGTGTCATATGTTTACAGCAAGTGGTAGTGGTGTCATATGTTTACAGCAAGTGGTAGTGGTGTCATATGTTTACAACAAATAGTAGTGGTGTCATATGTTTACAGCAAGTGGTAGTGGTGTCATATGTTTACAGCAAGTGGTAGTGGTGTCATATGTTTACAACAAATAGTAGTGGTGTCATGTGTTTACAACAAGTGGTAGTGGTGTTATACGTTTGTTCTTTGTTCTTTCTATTTATTATATATAAGAGGATTCAGCACCTGATCTAGGTTTATATGAAGGTGAAATCGAGCACGTTGCTTATCTTTTCCCGATATGTTTACTATCTCACATGTATACCAAACAATATCCCAGTGTAATCATTTTTCATTTAACCCCATTTGGGCCGGGACAATTGTCGTCGGACAGTGGTGAAATGACAAAGTCGTAAAGAGCGTCAACGTGGGGAAGGCAAGGTGGCACTTTAATAGTCCACCTCGACTGTGTTCCTAGCACACAGATTTGATTGATATCACATGCCTGTGTTTCCTTGGATCAGTTACCAAAAGACTGAACTGTCAACGTAATGTCACACTCCCATTTCAGGGCGGGAGCGGAGCAGCTTTTGCAGGCTGCCAGTTACTTGATTAGGAAAGCAAGATGATGGCTGTGAAACGCCCTGTATTAAATCTCTCTGCATTTTATACCATGACAGCACCATGTTAAATCCACCCGTCCAACACCATTTCAACGCACATGTCTGAGAGCGGAGTCAGTGAAAGCATTCTCATCTACCAATCCAATCTCGTCAACCTGGTAATGTCTGTGGTGCGTCGCTACGACGGTGAAAGGAGAAATAAGGACAAATGCAAAAAACACCCACGATGTGGTGATAGTTTGCAAAGTCTGGGGAGAAATGGCTTCTGGGATTCCACTTGACAACATGTGTCCCTAGTGCTTGTGTATTCACATGGTGCAGGGGATACTTAAGCAATTACCATGTGTACAAATCAAATGCAAATCGGAATATTGGCAGGTTTAACTGGTCTATGGAACGAAGGGTAATTACTATACACTAGAATTACACTGTATCTTCCTATGTAACTACCATGTAAATATACAGGTGTGTTGAAAATAACTACCATGTAAATATACAGGTGTGTTGAAAATAACTACCGTGTAAATATATAGGTGTGTTGAAAATAACTACCATGTAAATAGACAGGTGTGTTGAAAATAACTACCGTGTAAATAGACAGGTGTGTTGAAAATAACTACCGTGTAAATATACAGGTGTGTTGAAAATAACTACGATGAAAATATACAGGTGTGTTGAAAATAACTACCATGTAAATAGACAGGTGTGTTGAAAATAACTACCGTGTAAATATACAGGTGTGTTGAAAATAACTACCATGTAAATATACAGGTGTGTTGAAAATAACTACCGTGTAAATATATAGGTGTGTTGAAAATAACTACCATGTAAATAGACAGGTGTGTTGAAAATAACTACCGTGTAAATAGACAGGTGTGTTGAAAATAACTACCGTGTAAATATACAGGTGTGTTGAAAATAACTACGATGAAAATATACAGGTGTGTTGAAAATAACTACCATGTAAATATACAGGTGTGTTGAAAATAACTACCATGTAAATATACAGGTGTGTTGAAAATAACTACCATGTAAATAGACAGGTGTGTTGAAAATAACTACCATGTAAATAGACAGGTGTGTTGAAAATAACTACCATGTAAATAGACAGGTGTGTTGAAAATAACTACCATGTAAATATACAGGTGTGTTGAAAATAACTACCATGTAAATATACAGGTGTGTTGAAAATAACTACCATGTAAATATACAGGTGTGTTGAAAATAACTACCATGTAAATAGACAGGTGTGTTGAAAATAACTACCATGTAAATAGACAGGTGTGTTGAAAATAACTACCATGTAAATAGACAGGTGTGTTGAAAATAACTACCATGTAAATATACAGGTGTGTTGAAAATAACTACCATGTAAATATACAGGTGTGTTGAAAATAACTACCATGTAAATATACAGGTGTGTTGAAAATAACTACCATGTAAATATACAGGTGTGTTGAAAATAACTACGATGTAAATAGACAGGTGTGTTGAAAATAACTACCATGTAAATAGACAGGTGTGTTGAAAATAACTACCATGTAAATAGACAGGTGTGTTGAAAATAACTACCATGTAAATAGACAGGTGTGTTGAAAATAACTACCATGTAAATAGACAGGTGTGTTGAAAATAACTACCATGAAAATATACAGGTGTGTTGAAAATAACTACGATGTAAATAGACAGGTGTGTTGAAAACTTCCTGTAAAGTTGACCCTAGACCCTAGTCTCATGACCACAAGTGAACCATACTGCTGATATACGGTTTGTAAAGAAATCTTTTGATTTTTGGAGGTTTGTTTACTCATTTTGGTCTGCGCGAGGTGGATGGTGCGCTACGTTTTCTGTGCTTTAAGTCAAACTTGACATTGAGGATCGATGGGAAAATGGAATTAGGACGGCTCATTAAAGCAGAGCACTATACCGCCTCACAGATACAATCCAAGGACATTTCAGTTCGGTGAGGTAGAGATGTCCTTTTCAGCTTTGTCAGGTCAGAGTGGCGGAGATGGCATGCACAGAATTATGGTTGTTTTTAATGTTGTTTTTTTTACAAAGGATGCCACATAGCACACCAAAATATTTTTTCTTCACAAAGAAGCGGTTAGAATCTGAATTGGCATGGTCTTTTCTGTCTTGCCTTTTGTCCTTCTGCCCATGAGGATCAGTATGATTAAGTCTTTCAGAACTAACAACACGCCAAATCATGTTGATTTGCTGTTGTGTATGAACGCCAGACAGAAGCAATGCTTTTCCCCCAGTGATTGGCAGATCGGCGGCTCACTCGCAACCGATGCGTTAAGAAATTGCATAGAGTGCTGAGAGAGTGAGAGAGAAAAAAAAGTGTCCTTTTTTTTTTTGACTTTCGGGAAAACTTGAAGGTTGGGTGATTGATATCTCCTAAAGGTTGGCCCTTCCTCAATGTTTTTGCTTTCCCCGAACTCACTTTGTCCTCCCCTCTCTCTCTCTCTCTCTCTCTCTCTCTCTCTATCTCTCTCTCTCTTTTTCGCTTTCTCCCCTCTCTCTCTCTCTCTCTCTCTCTCTCTCTCTCTCTCTCTCTCTCTCTACTCAAACCATTTTCTGACAGGAAACATTACCCCCATCACAGATCACTAGATACTGTTCGCAAGGTGTCAAAAGACTCAGATTGATCGCGCTGCAGCAGAAGTGCTGCACTATGGCGGTGGGGGGAGGGTGGTGGCGGTGGCAGGGGGGGGGGGGGGGGGGGGGGGGGGGACAGTCAAATGGCAGAAAATAATAGTCTGCCTCCTCGGCCTGACAGATAACTTTGAGGGAATCATATAATAGCCAAGCAACATGGCTCTGTGTTTCACAGGGAAGGAAACTGCTTGCGTTTTAGCTTTTCCTATATTCTACCCAGACAAAAATGTGCACATATGTATAAATATCAATACATAGATACTCTGAGAGACATTTGTGCACACAAACAATTTGTTGACACGACGGGCCCCTCATATTTCCCTAACGCAATACATACTGTGTTGATGTAGCTAGGCTTCGTAAGCAGGAGGCTATTTTTGTTTGTTTCCAATACAGACGGCTCACTGATTTATGTGCAATTAGCTTTTAATTCGAGTTCAATCTAATTTGAATAAAAACATCGATGCTTATTCAATATAAGCAATTTATCTGCAATTACAGATCCCATTAAAGCATAATTAGAGATTCACAGTGAAAATCACGTCGGAATAAAAATGTGCCTTTCAGTACATATATTTGCAACATGTAAGAAAAGCATCTCGACACTTGTGACTAGTGTCGTCTTTCCCATCGAGGAAGTCAGACGTTGGTTTAATTGGCCGCAGGTTCTGTTAAATATGATTATAATTGTTGTGACTGTCGTTGTAAAACATTGGCAAACACAAAGCTAATCTTCCGAGCAAACTTTCCTCTTCTATTTACTGTCTACAATCTGCAGCTATGACCATTGGAACACACTTGATTTACACTTGATTTGCAAGTGATTTACAAACTAATGTAAAATGTCCAATTGAACTACTAAATTCTGCTAAAGTTGATGCCATAAAATATGTATTCCTTTTTCTTTGTTAAAATGTTTACCTCTGTGCTTGTCACGACTTACGCCGAGGTTGGCTCTCCTGCACGTTCGGGCGGTGCTCGGCGGTCGTCGTCACCGTCCTACTAGCCACTACCGATCCCTTTTCGTGTATCTGTTGGTTTTGTCTGATTGGTTGCACCTGTGTGTTGTTTTTGTTAATTAGTGTCTGTATATAATGTAGGTTGTCCCACCCTTGTTTTGTGCGGGATTGTTTATGTTGTCATTCATTTTCGTCTATCGGTGTTTTTGTGTTTCTTATTCTCCGGTTAGTCTGTTATCCTGTGTTTGGATAATTTCACCCTGTGTGTGTTTGGGTTGACCGTGTTTTGTTCACCGGAGAATAAAACTTTATATCGCTATCTGCTCTCTGCGCCTGATTCCACCCACCTTGATTAGACGTGACAGTGCTAAAGTTAATGATTTTGTAAACTCCATAAGATAAACAGCACTACAATGACATTTTACATTTGAGTCATTTAGAAAATGCTCCTGTCCAGAGCGACTTGTTGTCACTGCATCCATCTTAAGATAGCTAGGTGACACAACCACATGTCACAGTCAAAGTCAGTACATTTTCCTCAATAAAAGTAGCTATCAGCAGAGTCAGTGCTGGCAAGACAAGACAAGACAAGTGCGAGTGTTAGTCCAAACAAGGCAAGGGTGTTATTATTACTATAGTTTTCAAATATACTTTTTGAAGAGGTAGAGTTCAGATGTTTTCGGGAAGACAGGCAGCTGTCCTGACATCAGGGGGAAGTTTGTTCAACCATTGGGGTGCCAGGACAGTGAAGAGGAAGACGGGCAGGGACCAAGCTGTCTTGACTTCAGGGGGAAGTTTGTTCCACCAGGACAGTGAAGAGGAAGACGAACAGGGACCGAGCTGTCCTGACTTCAGGGGGAAGCTTGTTCCACCAGGACAGAGAAGAGGAAGACGGGCAGGGACCCAGCTGTCTTGACTTCAGGGGGAAGTTTGTTCAACCATTGGGGTGCCAGGACAGAGAAGAGGAAGACGAGCAGGGACCCAGCTGTCTTGACTTCAGGGGGAAGCTTGTTCAACCAGGACAGAGAAGAGGAAGACGAGCAGAGACCCAGCTGTCTTGACTTCAGGGGGAAGTTTGTTCAACCAGGACAGAGAAGAGGAAGACGGGCAGGGACCCAGCTGTCCAGACTTCAGGGGGAAGCTTGTTCCACCACTACAGAGAAGAGGAAGACGGGCCTGGACCCAGCTGTCCAGACTTCAGGGGGAAGCTTGTTCCACCAGGACAGAGAAGAGGAAGACGGGCAGGGACCCAGCTGTCTTGACTTCAGGGGGAAGCTTGTTCAACCATTGGGGTGCCAGGACAGAGAAGAGGAAGACGGACAGGGACCCAGCGGTCTTGACTTCAGGGGAAAGCTTGTTCCACCAAGACACAGAAGAGCACACATCTGAACAACCATGGTGGATTTACAGGAGAGACATTTTTTCATTGTGATACGCCAATGGTGGCCGTTGGCTTCCCAGACATAAAGAACACACTGCTAGGGCCATTTAACCTTGAGCTGTTGGCACTCGGGCACATATCACCCTGCGCCCCCCTTCCCCCGACTGGCTGCCGCTATAAATCTAAATGTCTGCTGCTTTTTAGGACGAATCAGCAGTTTGGAATACTGATTGAATTTGATTTCATAAAACATTTAGACAAACCAATTAAAGAGGTGGCTGACTACGGTCACGAGAACCTAATCCATCATGCTGTCACGGGGTGAAAATCGGAGTGACACTAATGTAGTCGATATGTTGATGTATTTGCGGTCTGGTACAATAAAGTGGAACCTGATTACCGCATGAAGGAGAGGCTCATGATTCTAGCATGACGGTGACTGGACCGTGCCATTCCGGCTACAGGTAGGGAGGTTACATGCTGGACAAAGAATTTGTGGGGCTTTGCCCGAAGTTATGCAGTTTGAGTTGGTTAGCATGCTTTATCTGTTGTTGATTTTCCAAATTAGGCTCACGAACAAGTAAAACAAGACTAAACCTTCTCCAGGCTGGTTGATATAAAGACGAGAAACTCTAGCATGTTTCCATACCTGCATGTATACCTGCATGTATGTTAATCCCAAATCCAGCTGACACTTCATAGAATTCCGAGCACGATCATGGACAAAACATTACATTTCCTGTTCCTTTCAACCACTTGAGGCTACTTCCTCCTTGGCAAGGTCCAACAAATGAAGACGGGATTGAAAATGAACATTCCGTGGTCTTCACCGACTTAAAGATGTTCTCCCACCGAACTTTTTAAGGTAGAGGCACTTCATTATTTGCAGTCCTGTTCGGGTTGTAAATGGGCCTTTATTCGCATTCTGTAGTCAGAATAAATCCTGAAGACAAGTCAGTGGCCTGACTCCCCGCTATTGATACATAAATTACCATTTATCATTAACCAGATGTGCCTTTTTTACTCCCAAGTTCCATATCATTACCCAGATGCTTCTTTTTACTCCCAAGTTCCATATCATTAACCAGATGTCCCTGTACACTCCCATATCATTAACCAGATGACCCTTTACACTCCCGTATCATTAACCAGATGTCCCTTTACACTCCCAAGTTCCATATCATTAACCAGATGCTTCTTTTTACTCCCAAGTTCCATATCATTAACCAGATGCTTCTTTTTACTCCCAAGTTCCATATCATTAACCAGATGTCCCTGTACACTCCCATATCATTAACCAGATTACCCTTTACACTCCCGTATCATTAACCAGATGTCCCTTTACACTCCCAAGTTCCATATCATTAACCAGATGGTTCTTTTTACTCCCAAGTTCCATATCATTAACCAGATGTCCCTGTACACTCCCATATCATTAACCAGATGACCCTTTACACTCCCATATCATTAACCAGATGTCCCTTTACACTCCCGTATCATTAACCAGATGTCCCTTTACACTCCCAAGTTCCATATCATTACCCAGATGTCCCTTTACACTCCCATATCATTACCCAGATGTCCCTTTACACTCCCATATCATTACCCAGATGTCCCTTTACACTCCCATATCATTACCCAGATGTCCCTTTACACTCCCATATCATTACCCAGATGTCCCTTTACACACCCATATCATTAACCAGATGTCCCTTTACACTCCCATATCATTACCCAGATGTCCAGTTACACTCCCATATCATTACCCAGATGTCCAGTTACACTCCCAAGTTCCATTTCATTACCCAGATGTCCCTTTACACTCCCAAGTTCCATATCATTAACCAGATGTCCCTTTACACTCCCATATCATTACCCAGATGTCCCTTTACACTCCCATATCATTAACCAGATGTCCCTTTACACTCCCATATCATTACCCAGATGTCCCTTTACACTCCCATATCATTAACCAGATGTCCCTTTACACTCCCATATCATTACCCAGATGTCCCTTTACACTCCCATATCATTAACCAGATGTCCCTTTACACTCCCATATCATTACCCAGATGTCCAGTTACACTCCCATATCATTACCCAGATGTCCAGTTACACTCCCAAGTTCCATATCATTACCCAGATGTCCCTTTACACTCCCAAGTTCCATATCATTAACCAGATGTCCCTTTACACTCCCATATCATTACCCAGATGTCCCTTTACACTCCCATATCATTAACCAGATGTCCCTTTACACTCCCATATCATTACCCAGATGTCCCTTTACACTCCCATATCATTAACCAGATGTCCCTTTACACTCCCATATCATTACCCAGATGTCCAGTTACACTCCCATATCATTACCCAGATGTCCAGTTACACTCCCAAGTTCCATATCATTACCCAGATGTCCCTTTACACTCCCAAGTTCCATATTATTAACCAGATGTCCCTTTACACTCCCATATCATTACCCAGATGTCCCTTTACACTCCCATATCATTAACCAGATGTCCCTTTACACTCCCATATCATTACCCAGATGTCCCTTTACACTCCCATATCATTAACCAGATGTCCCTTTACACTCCCATATCATTACCCAGATGTCCAGTTACACTCCCATATCATTACCCAGATGTCCAGTTACACTCCCAAGTTCCATATCATTACCCAGATGTCCCTTTACACTCCCATATCATTAACCAGATGTCCCTTTACACTCCCATATCATTAACCAGATGTCCCTTTACACTCCCATATCATTACCCAGATGTCCAGTTACACTCCCAAGTTCCATATCATTACCCAGATGTCCCTTTAAACTCCCATATCATTACCCAGATGTCCAGTTACACTCCCAAGTTCCATATCATTACCCAGATGTCCCTTTACACTCCCAAGTTCCATATCATTAACCAGATGTCCCTTTATACTCCCATATCATTACCCAGATGTCCAGTTACACTCCCAAGTTCCATATCATTACCCAGATGTCCAGTTACACTCCCAAGTTCCATATCATTACCCAGATGTCCCTTTACACTCCCAAGTTCCATATCATTAACCAGATGTCCCTTTACACTCCCAAGTTCCATATCATTACCCAGATGTCCAGTTACACTCCCAAGTTCCATATCATTACCCAGATGTCCCTTTACACTCCCAAGTTCCATATCATTACCCAGATGTCCCTTTACACTCCCAAGTTCCATATCATTACCCAGATGTCCCTTTACACTCCCAAGTTCCATATCATTACCCAGATGTCCAGTTACACTCCCAAGTTCCATATCATTACCCAGATGTCCAGTTACACTCCCAAGTTCCATATCATTACCCAGATGTCCCTTTACACTCCCAAGTTCCGTATCATTAACCAGATGTCCCTTTACACTCCCATATCATTAACCAGATGTCCCTTTACACTCCCATATCATTAACCAGATGTCCCTTTACACTCCCGTATCATTAACCAGATATCCCTTTACACTCCCATATCATTAACCAGATGTCCCTGTACACTCCCATATCATTACCCAGATGTCCCTGTACACTCCCATATCATTAAACTGCTCATTGAATGACTAATCAATGCCTGTTGAGGAATGTATGAGTCCTCCATTGTTCTAAAGCCTTGAGAGGAGACATTAGTTGACCATTTTGTAACACTTTACAGTTACAGGGGTTTTACTGTAAGTACAGACTAACTGTTATTTCTCATCAATACAGTGTATTTACAGCAGTAACACTAATCCTAGCCATTACACTAACCTTCAGTACAATGTAAGTAGCAATATAATATTTGCTGTTACTGTGTACTTATATGAATATGCCCACAGTAATAAGAAGACACTATAACGTTAGCCCCACATTGTCTACTCACCCTCTAATGTCTAAGACATAGATATGTACGTAAAACAATTTTTTTTCTTGCACTGTTCTTCAGTTCAACATATTAAGCCGAAGCTAAATATATCATTACTGCACATTAAAATAGTCTTGACACACTGCTAACGAGGCTTTTGCAAGAGCTTGGTAGCAGATTCTATTTCAAAAGGAGGTTTGAGTGTTAACTGAGGAAAACAGTCCCCTGTGAAAGGTTCATTGATACACCTAGACTCCATAATCCACTACTAAATTCCCTCTCGGTTGACTTAAAAAAGAGGAATAATCAATATTGGACCAAATCTGGCCAATTTATTCTTTCATCTGGGATAATCTTCTTTTAGGAATCCATATTTTCATGGATAAAACACATTCTCCCAACTCGAAAAGAGAATGTGCTGTCAGTGGGAAAAAGTGCTTTATCTGCAGATTGAAAAAAAATACTGCTTTCTAAACCCCCCCAAAATGCATTATGGTCAAAAGGTTACTAGAACCGCTATCCTACCCACGCCTTCACCTTTCAGAGAGACTGTTACATATTGCTGTTCTGTGAGCAACTTATACACACTAAGATTTTACCCAATATGCATGTTTTAGCAACAACAACAAAAAATTACAAATATATCCAGAAATATTAGCTTCAGCCAACCCTGAAAGGGATTCCTCTAATATAATAATTAGTCGACATTACATGTTAAGACGCTGTATCATAATATATTCTCTCCCAACACCTGTGAGGGCCGCACCCAACTGACACTATTCCCTTCTCATTAGGGTGCTTTGTTTTGTCATTATGTCATGACATGGATGAAGCCCAGGTGGGTGCTTTGTTTTGTCATTATGTCATGACATCGATGAAGCCCAGATGGGTGCTTTGTTTTGTCATTATGTCATGACATCGATGAAGCCCAGATGGGTGCTTTGTTTTGTCATTATGTCATGACATCGATTAAGCCCAGATGGGTGCTTTGTTTTGTCATTATGTCATGACATCGATGAAGCCCAGACGAGTGCTTTGTTTTGTCATTATGTCATGACATCGATGAAGCCCAGAGGGGTGCTTTGTTTTGTCATTATGTCATGACATCGATGAAGCCCAGAGGGGTGCTTTGTTTTGTCATTATGTCATGACATCGATGAAGCCCAGGCGGGTGCTTTGTTTTGTCATTATGTCATGACATCGATGAAGCCCAGATGGGTGCTTTGTTTTGTCATTATGTCATGACATCGATGAAGCCCAGATGGGTGCTTTGTTTTGTCATTATGTCATGACATCGATGAAGCCCAGGTGGGTGCTTTGTTTTGTCATTATGTCATGACATCGATGAAGCCCAGGTGGGTGACAATTTTTTACTCCTGTGAAATAAGCTAAATGTTTGTCCTGTGAAACGAGTGAACAAGTTTGTCCTCTAAAATGGAATGAAAAGATCATCTTGTCACCTGAAAACAATTAGTCCGGACCTTCCTTATTTTCTCTCATTTGGATGTGCTTACATGTAAAAATCCACTGGTTAAGTCAATCTTCCGGCATTAAATGTTCCATCTCGTGGTTAGATTAAAACTATGGTTAACATGATAAAAACTAAGTTGCTTGTATACCTGTGTAGTTACTTCGTACTAATATGTGGTTACGCAATAAATTTACATTAACGGAGCTGTGCTGTTGTCACACGCAATGAACAACTAATGTTTATGCACATGCATAACATATTGGGTCTATAATACTTAACAAGGTGCTTTTTGTTCTCTGTCTCGGTAAAGGTGGCCTCGTCTGTGTCGTTGAAATTTCTCACGTGTACTCCATTCCTTCACCCGTCGGCTACAGGGTCATATTCATGCCAGTTAATTGAGTAATTAAATATTTTTATACCCCTTGCCTGCGTGGGAGAGGACAACCATATAAATACTGGAATAACAGGGTAATCTTTCTCCCTTGAAGGTCAAACAAGTCCCTTAGACTTCAGCCTGCCCTAAATATTTGATTGCGTCAAAATGAAAAACAGTATATCCAATTCAAACATCCCTGAAGGTGATTTATAGAACCTTCTAGAAGCTTCTGATAATATCAGGTGGTTTGACGTTTAAAAAAAAAAAAAATACAGCACCTGGGAACATTTATATTTAGTATATAATATAACAGTGTTTCTATAATGATTAGAGGATCATTTCTGAGTTTTCTGAGTTTTGCCCTGCAAAATTTGGGCTTGATTTTTTACGGACCTCATTTCTGATATTATTAACCAGAGGATGTGGGTCTATTCATAAAAAAAATAAACACGTCTGTTTTAACTGACAGACTAAGGAAATCACTACTAAACAAAAGGTGTGTCGCTCAAGGCAGTTTGCAAGTTGCGCGAGGGAGCATAGGTCAACTTGAATAAAAGTTGAGAGAGAGAGAGAGAGAGAGAGAGAATAGGACCTTTTATAGAGAATGCAAAACTATGTCAAGTGATTGCTCTCAGTGGTTGGACACCTCTGCCCCCTTTTCTCTCTCTCTCTCTCTCGCCATAAACAAAGTTCGTTGTGATTCAATAAGCAATAAACAAATGAATGAAGAGACAATTAAACAGTGGCCCAAAGTCAAACATCCTACCCACCCCTCCCTTGGCCGCAACACGGCCAGTCACAAGGATGGCGAGGTTAACCTGTGCTAACATTAGCATCGATCTTTCCCCCTTGACGTGTCTCAGGGGGGGCCCTCCCCTCTTCTCCAATCTTCCTGCCACGCTCACCTTTGTGCCATTCCATCAAGCTCTGCCCTCCCCGGGAGGAAAGACCCCGATGTTAAACATGAATTCTTCCGAGCTGGGGGCCATTTGACTAATCAGCAGTTACGAGACTCGGTGGCGCGGCGCGTTTGAGTGACAAATGCCAATATCCACTGGGGGGGGGGGGGGGGGTATGGATCAACAAGCCAATACGATAAAACTGATCCATCATTCTGTCAGCCTATGGGCAGGGGCGCTCTGTTTGGCCAATAAGGAGGAAAGGGAGGGGTATCAGGGCGGTGGGAGGGACAGGGGGGTGATTAAGGTGATAGCTATAGGCCTCCCAGCCATGATGACAGACACGTTTGGCGACTCTTAATTACAAGCAAGGGTTGGAGATGGTGAGGAGAGAGGACGCATCGGCACCTCCATTTTATATTATATTATATTGATCGTCATGATGCTGCCATTACATGTTCCTAATAAGAGAGGAATATCAGGCCAGGCCAGAGTAATTGTTATTCAAAAGCATTTGAGTCAAAAGATCTTAAAATCCATCGAGATGAGTGGCGTTTTCCTGATTCCCATTGAACACGTAGTGAACTTGTTGAACCTTGAGTGTCAAAGTGTGTGGGGGGGGGGGGGGGGGAAACCACACAAAGTGGTCGTATTTTAATGATGCATAAGTTATATCCCACTTTACTATGAATGCACTCAATGTGCCTCCAGCTTCCTACGCTGTACAATCACAGCGTTTACTGAGAGCTTTTAACAGATTGCATTTTTTTTTTAACACCCCGACGCACAAAAGCAATTTGCCAGAATAGTGCCGGAAAAGTATAGCGTTTTTGTATTCATTCTGGGGTTTCAAATTGTTTGCCTTTCATTACAATTTTAGATGTCTGGCTCTGTCCTCTTGTCAACTTTACCCTCAAAGTATACGCTAAGTGATACCTGGAACTCCAGTGCAATTGATACCACTTCAGATGACTGTGAAATCCCCATTTATTGTGCATTTGTTGGAATGAATATGTGTTTTGAATTTCCTCATCTTCTCTCAGCGCGACCCTTCCTACCAACAGCCAACAGTGGCTGTGTAAGGAATGGCATACTATTCCCTTTATAGGAAATAGGGTGTCATTTAGGATGCACACGGTGTTGCCATGGGCCAAATATACTCTCGGGTTGGCTGGGGAAAAAATAAACATGTCCCCCACCCCAAGAGCTTTGATCCCCTGTCCCCCCTTTAAGGGTCAAGTGAAGCGTCCTATTCTTCCATCTAAAGGCCCACAGGTGCCCTGGGCTGGCTTTTCAGCAGTCTAAAACCGAGCCATTTCTTAAGTGCTCTGCGACCAAAGAGACGTTGTAAACAATACAACGCAAATACAAAGTCAACGCGGCGTGTCAGAATACAGGTGTGTGTGTGTGTGTGTGTGTGTGTGTGTGTGTGTGGAGAAGAGGGTTCAAACTGATTCAAAATGCAGGAACGGTGTAACCTTCACAGGTCCTATGTTTAAGCATCAGTACTTCCTACAGAAGTGGCCAAATTAAATCAGGTCTAAGCAGTGACATGCCGTGAGAGACAAGTTCAATATAGATGATTTATCTACTTAGACAAATTAAATCAGTGGCAGCTTATTCTTGCGAAAAGGTTCGGATGTCTCCAACTTCTCTGGAAAAATGTAATTTGTATCGAACTGGATTTTGTCCAACTTTTTTTTTGTTACGATGACTCGGGGCAGTTGGGAAGGCAGCCAAAGAAAAGTGCTGTAATGGTTAAGATTGCGTTTTTGTTTTTGATACTAGAACGAAAAGGGCATTTTTGGCTTAAAATCACTGCCCAGTCAAAGAAGATATATATCGGTGTCTGATATCTCCACAGATTAGGAATATAGGAAAAGTATACAACATGTGGAAGTACAAATGATATTAAATGTAACAACCTTTATGAAATTAGATATATATATATATATTATATATATTTATCCATCAATATATATATGTATTTTAAGCAACAGACACTAAACCATTTCCTTTTTTGATACAACACTGATGAATCATGCATCTATTACCACTCAACTATTGTTTAACATTGTATATTGCTCCCTTCATAAGATTGTTTTCTCGTTTTCTTCCTCTTCAGCATACAATTGGAGTCATGATAGAAGCCAAAGAAGGGAGACGTGTAGCAGGTGACCTAGTACAGTAGTAATTCCCTATTTTAGTTCATTTACTACTTACTGACATTTTTTTTTTTGTTGAGGATTTCAGGAAACATCGTTTGCCTTTGTTGTCCATGTCTGATGATGTCACAATGACTCTGCAGACGTTCTGAAATTATTTTCTGGTGTTCTAACGACCCCTGAAGCGGTCCCCCGGCTGATCATTTCAAAGGGAATACTTTCTCAACCCAAAATGATAACAATGACAAATGCGCTTAGTTTCTATTCTGTAATCACCACCACCTCCACCAATCCATAGTAATTATCTACAAAAGGGGGACACGCATTAACAAGTGATTTATGAGTTACACTATGCAGTATGAGATACAGAAACCACAAAGGGTATGGATCATTCCCTGTGCATCTCTCAGTCAATGTACTGTGTAGCATTCTATGGCTTTAATGTGATTTCATTTGCAGCAACGACACACTGCGCACTTCTATAACTCTGCAACACCAAACATGCCTCAGTGAAGAGAGCATCTTAGGAAGCGTTGTGCACTGACTGGAGAATCGCCGACATCATTGTTCTAGGCCTGTTTGGGGATAGGACAGAGTTACAGTAGCCCAGCAAAAATGAGTGTAGGAGCGTTGCTAACTAACTGTAAATAAAGTTAGCTAGCTAGCTTACCGTCGGACGAAACAATGAACTTACCAACAGTTGATAAAACTGCTCATTGTTGCCTTTATAAAATGGCACGGAAAGCTCCTTGCAGCCTATATCTCTGTAGTTGTACATACTCCTTGAGATGTTTCAGTCTGCTTAAAAGGGCATTTTCCTCTAACAAAAATGTGAGCTACAGTGGTTTTAAAGAAGGACATGAAGCAAGCATCCTGTCTGAATGTATTTGTATCTGTGATGACAATCTAATGCATTGTGTGAACATGACCCTTTTGGATGTATTGATTCGGAAGTGGGTATTTTTCAGAGTCTTGTATGTCAAGAATTTACCAATTGGGAGGAAAACTACACAACCCCCCCCCCCCCCCCCCCCACAGCCTTGTCCTTGCTTCACACACAGGATACAAAACCTGTTCCAATAACAACCATTTGGAACTATAATTGGTTATAGAAATGTGGTGCTGTTTCATGTAAGTAAGGAAGTAAGGAAACCAACCGTATTCTCGCTTTTTGAATAGTTGCTTAACAATGGACTGTGGATTTGTTATGACTTTTCTTTCAAGTAGCTACAGTAAGTAGTATGTCACATTACATGTGATGTATCCTGTGATTAGCCGTCAACTCAAAGACAAGCAGAGGCATACCTCACATTTCCCAAATCTACAACATTGGCTAAAGTGAAAGAACTTGTATAAAGTTGTTTTATGTCGCGTGGAAAATATAGTGTGGACTACTGGAAACACATTGGCTGTTAATAGGCCACTGGACAAAACAAGTTAAAGGGGTCTACTGTTCGGTGTGTTTTATGGCCAGAGTCACTTTGGCTAACGTGAAAAAGACTCAAAATCTCAAATCAAAACAAATCAAAGTTTATTTGTCACGTGCGCCCGAACACAACAGTGAAAGGCTTACTTACAGGCGCTAACCAATAGTGTGAAAGAAAAAGGTGTGTGTGTGTGTGTGTGTGTGTGTGTGTGTGTGTAGGTAAGTAAAGAAATAAAAGAGCAGTTAAAAGACATTTGAAAATAACAGTAGCGAGGCTACATACAGACACCGGTTAGTCAGGCTGATTGAGGTAGTATGTACATGTAGATATGGTTAAAGTGACTATGCATATATGATGAACAGAGAGTAGCAGTAGCGTAAAAAGAGGGGTTGGCGGGTGATGGGACACAATGCAGATAGCCCGGTTAGCCAATGTGCAGGAGCACTGGTTGGTCGGGCCAATTGAGGTAGGATGTACATGTAGGTATAGTTAAAGTGACTGTGCATATAAGATAAACAGAGAGTAGCAGCAGCGTAAAAGAGGGATTGGGGGGGGGGGGGGGTAGCCTCTGAAAAGGAAGACATGTCCCAACGCTGTTTTCACTGGGAAGACGATCGCTGCAGCTGTACATAGTCCATCTGTAAATAGCCCACCCAATCTACCTACCTCATCCCCATATTGTTTTTAATTTACTTTGCTGCTCTTTTGCACACCAGTATCACTACTTACACACCATCATCTGCTCATCATCATTATCATCATCTATCACTCCAGTGTTAATCTGCTAAATTGTCATTATTTTGCTACTACGGCCTATTTATTGCCTTACGCTCCTCACGCCATTTGGACACACTGTATATCAACTTTCTTTTTTTTCCCTATTGTGTTATTGACTGTTGGTTTGTTTATTCCACGTGTAACTCTGTGTTGTTGTTTCTGTCGCACTGCTTTGCTTTAATCTCGGGCCAGGTCGCAGTTGCAAATGAGAACTTGTTCTCAACTAGCTTACCTGTTTAAATAAAGGTGAAATAAATCAAATTTAAAAAAACAAATAAATGTCCATATTATTTAAGTCCATGTTTCTAAACAACATTAAATCTAATGGAAACGTGGAAGAAGTGTTTGTAACAGCATTACAGGTGTAGGAAGATAGCAAGCCTGAGCTCTAAAGAAACAGCACGATACACATTTACACAGTTTATTTTCAGTGTTGTTCTTAAGGCATTCATTTGCATTAATGGTTTGTAAAATCAATTAAACATCCCTAATTGTACTTTATATTCCGTGCTGTTTTAATGATCAGGCTAAAAAAAACAGAGCCACACAACATTAATAATGGCTTCTAAATGATGTTGTTTAATGATGCCTTATTATAATCAGAAATGCAAAATAATTTGAATTTATTTCCTTGCCCGTACAATGCCTTAAGAACTAATGATGGTGATTCAAACAAACATAGTCTTTTTTTTTAAACTTGAATCCTTTCACCGAGGCAACTGTTCATTTCCAAACTCTCCGGTCAGTACTTGGGAGTTGGGACACTGTATTTTTAGCTCTCTGTGTTTTGGGCAGGGAGATAAGAGGAGGTAAATAGTATCGAGTTAATTTTTTAAATATGGAGAACCACAACAGTGAGAGCAATGGAGTGGCATAATAAAGAGCCAATCTGGCAGTTAGGGGTAGCATGGTCCAGAACTCATCTTTAAGGACCAGCTGGTCGAGTGAGGAGCTCTGTTCCTCAGATAAGGAAGAAGTGGTTTTAATCCTTCAAATGGAGCTTCCCTATGACCACAGGAAGTGAGAGGATGGGGGCCTAGCCAGACCTACTGCTCTCTGATGTGCCAATGAAAGCCTCAGAGGAAAGGGAAAAGCTTGGACGAAGCACAAACTCTAATCACCGTTTGGGAAATAATTGCTAAACAGGCTGCCAATGATTTCCAATGCATCACGGAGTATATAGCGTGATATTGGAGACAGGGAGAAAGGGGGAGTTGGATAACAGATACAAGCAGATCTTCAACCGTTGAGATATCGCTTGTTATTTCATTCCCACTGGCAAAGCGATTTCCATTGCTTACATTTTCATGATTATGCACAAAAACCCTTTATGTGTTCTGATATCAAATGTATTAATTGTGAAAGCATATAAATAAATAAACGTCCTTCATTTCCATCATTTATTTCTCTTCACCAGGTTAAATATTTTGCAGACTTACCGTTTTAATATGATGGATTCGACTGATGGCACAAGTCCAGCTCCTATTTTCCTGTTGTCAAATGATTCCAAGACATCTTCAAGCATGATGAAAACCCTCCAAGTGTAAAAAATTAGCCACTCTTTGGGTCACCATGTGATCTGCGAGATGGCTTCTTTCCACATAATGAATGGAACTTGACTACAATTAGCTCCAATTAAATCGTTAATAAGCAGATAATGGATCATCTGGAGGTTATGGCATCCTGAATGCTCTACTCAATACTCATTCCATATTAAATAGTATTTACTTCACATTCACAATTGCAATTACCGTCCTGCTGACGCGAAGGCAAAGCACATTGCGAAATGGTTAAAGGGGTACTTCATTAGGTATTCATTACAGGTCATTTGGAGTTATATCTCCTCACTTAAGTCCTAAGTGTGTTTGTTAGGCAGTACTGGTAAATACTTTGCAGCATTAATTCCACATTGCACCTTTTCAGTGGCTATGTGCCTACAGTTATAAAAGATAGGTCTTACATCACCTTCTTTTTTCAAAGGCACCTTGAGATCAACAAAGTGGGGAAAAGGGGGAAAAGGGGGGGGGGGGACTGCAATCTATGCTAACATTTGCTTCATTGCTGTTCGACACGTAGGGCTTGTTTCTATGAAATACCTCTTGTAAGTGACAGTTGGTAGGCATATGGAAGGGTCTAGTAAAAAAAGCACATGCTGACACACCCAAAAATGTCTGGTATACATGCTGACTAACAGACAGCACTGAGCGATATGTACTTTTTAAGGTCGGTTTGGTTTCGGTAAAAATGTTTAATACATAGTAAAAGGGTTTTTCATGTCGGTTTAGATGATTTGTTGTTGTTGATAAAAATAAAAAAAAAAGCATTATCTGGGTTCAATGCTGTAACGACACAGAATAAAACAAGTGATGGTAGCGACGGCTTATTACTATCACACATTGGTTGCGACTGCCCCCCCCCCCCCCTCCCCCCTAACAGAAAAATCGCAGCAACCCCAGCCCCAAACTACTTCCTGCGCTATGCCCACAGGCTTGCCTGGCAAGAGCCAATGAGAGCAGACAGCTGTAGGTGCAATGGATTCTGGTCATTGTAGTTAATTACCACGTGTTCTGCTCTTAACCGTGATATGTTGGACAATATATCACAGAGAGAAAGGCACAAATGGTGCATTGAGCGCAGAGGGGGAAAAAATGTAAAGGAATTCAGATATTTGAACCACTGTTGGTCAATTAGTTATTTTAAATCTGAAAATAAAACAGACATTTCAGTTACGCTCAGCACTTACGAACGGAACAATAAACTGTGTCATCAGAAAGGAATAAAATGGCTGATTGCACATATTGTTGTGTCGCAGCCTGGATTCAGAATGGATTAAATTGTTTGTTGTTTCTCAACCATCTACAAGCAATACCCCATAATGACAAAGTGAAAACATTTGACATTTTTTTGCTAATTTCTTGAAATTAATTAGAGAAATATCTAATTTACATAACTATTCACACCCCTGAGTCATTACTTTGTAGAAGATCCTTTGGCAGCAAATACAGCCGTGAGTCTTTGTGTAAATCTCTAAGAGCTTTTCTACACCTGGATTGTGCAATATTTCAAAATTCTTTAATTAAGCTATGTAAAATTTCTTGTTAATATCTAATCAACTATTTTCAGGTGGTGCCATAGATGTAAGTACATTTAAGTCAAAACTGTAACTCTGTCACTCAGGAACATTCACTGTCTTCATGGTAAGCAACTCCAGTGTAGATTCGGCCTTGTGTTTTAGGATAATGTCCTGCTGAAAGGTGAATTCATCTTCCCAGTTTCTGTTGGAAAGCAGACTGAAACTCCCCAGGCCTTAACAATTCGAAGTAAACCCATAACATGATACAGCCTTCACTATGCTTGAAAATATGAAGAGTAGTACTCAGTAATGTGTTGTATTGGATTTACCCCAAACATAACACTTTGTATTCAGGACAAAAAAAAAGTCAGTTAAGAACAAATTCTTATTTACAAAGACGGCCTACCGGGGAACAGTGGGTTAAAAAAACTTCTTCAAAATCGGTGTCCCTTCCACGGGACGGTTGAGTTAACGTAGGCTAATGTGATTAGCATGAGGTTGTAAGTAACAAGAACGTTTCCCAGGACGTAGACATATCTGATATTGGCAGAAAGCTTAAATTCTTGTTAATCTAACTGCACTGTCCAATTTACAGTAGCTATTACAGTGAGGGAATATCATGCCATCGTTTGAGGAGAGTGCACAATTTTGAACATGAAGTTATTAATAAACAAATTAGGCACATTTGGGCAGTCTTGATACAACATTTTTAACAGAAATGCAATGGTTCATTGGATCAGTCTATTATATAGTCAATTTTTAACATTAAGTCACCATTGGCCTCATGGGGAAATCAGTTAGGAGGGGTGCCTGAGTTAGGAGGGGCGCCTGTATCTTTGTAGTGACTGGCTGTCTTGATATACCATCTAAAGTGTAATTAATATCTTCACCATGCCAAAAGGATATACAATGTCAGCTTTAAAACATTTTTTTTACCAATCTACCAGTAGGTGGTGCATTGGAAAACCTCTGGTTTTGTGGCATTTGCAGTTGAATCTGTGTTTGATATTCACTGCTCTACTGAGAGACGTTACAGATAATTGTATGTGTGTGATACAGAGATGAGGTAATCATGTTTTTTCTTTTACTCCTGCTGTGGTACACCTTGCCATTCATAATGCTTTAAAAAAAATCCTTGTATACTTTTGAGTCTGCTTGATAAAAAAAAATACCAGTATGGCAAACAGTCATACACTAGCATTGAATGTTTGAATTTGACGATGACTAAGAGAAACCAACGGGTGATGTGTATTAGTCAAAACAGCCCCAGAATCTATTGCTGGGGGAGGGGCATACCTCAGTGCTCAGATAAGACAAAATGGTTGCCAAAACAAACATTGTCCCTGCATTGAAATGAAGAGCTACTGCTAGACTCATCCACCACATCTTCCGAATAAAGTGAATCTTAGTGAGTGACTTGGGTGTTAGGTGGGAAAAGTTACAATACAACATGTCAGCTCACCTCACACACACACACACATTAACACTAAGACCGGGATTCAATGCATGCGAGGCAGACTATAGCAGTAATAATTAGTTATTTATTGAATTTATGGTTCAGGCGACATTTTGGAATGCAATCTCTGAAGGTCGCGGAAAATATCTTTAAAAGATGCATCGTCGGCTGTATAGCGATCTGCTAATTGCTCTTAGTGACACCTCTTTAACTCTTCAGTCATTTTAAAAGTGTATCAATAGTTGCGAGATACTATGATACTATTGAACCATCTGGAGGAACTACTCATGGTGTGATTGTGATAACATACAGGAACTCAAGTCCTTTTTTGTTCACCCAACCTAGAATACCTCATTCAAATGCCGACCGTATTACCTCCCAAGAGAATTCTCTTCGGTTATAGTCATAGCTGTGTATATTCCCCTTCAAGCCGATACCACAATGGCCCTCAAGGATCTACACTGGACTTTCTGCAAACTGGAAAGCACAAATTCAAGGCTGCATTTACTGTAGCTGGGGACTTAAAAAAGCACATGTTTGGAAAATGCTACTGAATCCTACCAACACATTGTCTGTGGTATTCGCGCTTCAAAAACTCTCAACTGTTACTCGCCCTTCCAGGATGGCTACAAGGCCCTCCCCCGCCCTCCCTTCAGCAAATCAGATCACGACTCCATTCTGCTCCTCCTTTCCTAGAGGCAGAAATTCAAACAAGGGGTACCTGTGCTAAGGTCTATTCAACACTAGTCCGACCAATCGGAATCCATGCTTCAATATTGTTTTGATAATGTGGACTGTACACAGCCCCCTCCTATACTCCCTGTTTACCCATCACTACGTGGCCACGCATTGTTCCAACTCAATCATCAAGTTTGCAGACGACACAACAGTAGTAGCCCTGATTACCAATGATGAGACAGCCTACAGGGTGGAGGTGAAGGCCCTGGCAGAGTGGTGACAGGAAAATAACCTCTCTCTCAACATCAACATGAAGGAGCTGATCGTGGACTTCAGGAGACAGCAGAGTGAGCACACCCCATCGACAGGACTGCAGTGGAGAAGGTGAAAAGCTTCAAGTCCCTTGGCGTACACGTCACGGACAATCTGAAATGGTCAACCCACACAGACAGTGTGGTGAAGGTGCAACAGTGCCTCTAATCTCAGGAGGCTGAAGAAATTCAGCTTGGCCTCTAAGACCCACAAACTTTCAGACACACCATTGAGCGCATCCTGTCGGGCCGTGATACAGCCCAGGTCAAACCGTGGACCTTTGAGGAATTCTATTGAATGACATTAAAATAAGTATCATGCTGGTATAAATAGATCGGGAGACAAGCACAAGAATGCAGCGGCAGGTAGCCTAGTGGTTAAAGCATTGGGCCAGTAACCGAAAGGTTGCTAGATCAAATCCCCAAAAAAAAAAAAAAAAATCTGTTTTTCTGCCCCTGAACAAGGCAATTAACCCACTGTTCTTAGGCCGTCATTGTAAATAAGAGTTTGTTCTTAAGTGCCTTGCCTCGTTAAATAAAAAAGGCGTAATAGGGGATTTTATTGACAAAAGACCAAACACATATACAAAGCACAGGGTTGAAAACAGAGGAGTACCTTGAATAAATACACCAGGGCGAGACCCGTAACACACACACACACCGATACCACACAGGACGAGACCCCATAATCATTTGCGCAAAACAAGCAGCACAAAAGCCAAAACACAGCACAGGTACTCTGTTACGTACAGCTCTTGGAGGCAACGCTACATCTCAACTCACCGTGGAGTGAAACAACAAAAGCCTGATCGTAGGTGCGCGGAAGGACAACAGAGGCAGAGAAAAATACCGTTTGCAGGAATGTATTATTCCTAAGTGGGGGAAAGTGGGCCGGACAGAAAGTAAAAGTTAGTAGCCTCTCCTACCTTACGTGCCTTCTCACTTCTTACCTAACCTTTAGCACCACCTGGCGTGCTAACCTTACCCGCCTTCTCACCTTACCTTTAGCACCACCTGGCGTGCTAACCTTACCCGCCTTCTCACCTAACCTTTAGCGCCACCTGGCGTGCTAACCTTACCCGCCTTTTCACCTTACCTTTAGCACCACCTGGCGTGCTAACCTTACCCGCCTTCTCACCTAACCTTTAGCGCCACCTGGCATGCTAACCTTACCCGCCTTTTCACCTTACCTTTAGCACCACCTGGCGTGCTAACCTTACCCGCCTTCTCACCTAACCTTTAGCACCACCTGGCATGCTAACCTTACCCGCCTTCTCACTTCTTACCTTAAGCACCACCTGGCATGCTAACCAAAATACAGGGGGTGGTCCACCCAGGTCTTACCTAGTGCGTATAGACAGATGAAATACTACGAGTTATGAATGCCCACAGGCCTCTTGCCTAAACACTCCCTAGGTGCAGTCCCCTTCCCCCCCTGGGAACAAGTGAAACAGCATAATTTAAGTGACCAATTTCAATTAACCAAAACCACTAAGTCCTATTGGCATACACATACCTCTGAAGGAGCGGCTACAAAATAATATCAACATAACTTTCACTGACCAACAACCAACACAGGACATAAAAAAGAAGTTCCCTTCCCTGGGGAAGGAACACTGGCTTTTATCAAGCTGGAGAAGGAGTTGGTATAATTGAAGAGCCAGCTGTATCCCTTGACGAGAGGGAGGGGTCAGAGCTCCAATCAGTGATGGGGCCGACCAATCAGCTGCTTTAGGATTCCAGGAAGCCATTTCCTGAAATGCACAATACAAACCCACAACAACACAGAAGCTGGGGAACGTAAGATTACTCACGCGACCAACAGACTTTGGAACAATAATCGACAGCTCGATGGTGAACCAAAGAGCATATTTATACAATTACAATCAGGGAAATGGGGACCAGGTGTGCGTAATGACACAGTTCCAGAGGGATCCGGAACAATAAGGACTATGCTGAATGTGGAGTACAAAGTATGTGCACAGGAAAGGTACCTATTGGAAATCACAGGGGTGGCAGGGTAGCCTAGTGGTTAGAGTGTTGGACTAATAACCGAAAGGTTGCAAGTTCAAATTCAACGCGACAAGGTACAAATCTGTCGTTCTGCCCCTGAACAAGGCAGTTAACCCACTGTTTCTAGGCTGTCATTGGAAATAAGAATTTGTTCTTAACTGACTTGCCTAGTAAAATAAAAAATTAACTTGGAGACCATGTCAATGGTATAGCATTATATTAAAATAATTAGTGCCGTTTGAGATGTAACAAAAGTGTCATTTGAACCATAGTTCTCTTTTTGCTTTACTCTGCTTTTCATGTTACCTTATAAGGACATCTCCCCATGATGAGTAAGTGGTACCCAATCATTGCCTTATAAGGACATCTCCTCATGATGAGTAAGTGGTACCCGATCATTGCCTTATAAGGACATCTCCCAATGATGAGTAAGTGGTACCCAATCATAAATTCAATATGGTCTGGAAACACTAAAGGCCTAATACATGTGAAGAGGACCTGTTTTTTTTTCTGTGACTATGCCTAGTTTGTGATAGAAGACACTATTTGGGCATTCCACTGCCTGTGAGCCGTTCTGTGATCCTGGCTGCCTGGCTGTACGGTAGTAATTGGCCAAATCAGCCATCATTCTAAATACTTACACTGCCCCCTGTTGGTGAGAATCAATCAACGTTGTGTCGTAGGAACATAAAAATAGACCCTATCATGAATGCTTGTGTAAAGTTGCACCCTGTCTCAGCTTATTCTCAATACCCAGTCATATATCTAAGTAGTGTAGTGTCCAAGTATGCATACTTTGGGTTTATGTAAAAGCCTGATCAGAAATATCAGTTTGTACCGTTGGAATGCAAGAACAGAAAACAAGGTTTAGCCTATTATGTATATCCACTGAAAATAAGATGCGTGAGATCATCACCTCTCCACTGTGACGTGTGGCGAGCCTTCTCACAGTGGCATCACAGAGGTGGGTGCTACACATTGGTAGCATATGTATGTATGAGTTGCCCCCAATACAATGTAAAATGGCTATTGTTGAACATTCTATAACTAAAGCCAAAAGCAGAGATGAAGCCAGCAAAGAGAATGAAAGTTTAATATTAGGAAACTCTCCAAACTGTTTCTTATGTTCTGAGAGTGGTTGAATAATCACATTACCACTGACCTGAGAATAGTTTTGGTTGGACACAGTCGGAGAGGCTCACAGGAGGCCCTACATATTTGAAAATGAACTACTGTCTTTCAAACCAAATCCCACATGATGAAAAGGCACTGAAGTGGTACTGCGCTGTGACAGCTGCTTGTTAGTGACTCCAGCGTAAGAACTACCACAGTGTCGGCTTGTTTAGAAAGAGTGAGAGTCTATCACAGAGAGAAAGAAATAAAGCGAGAGAGAGAGAGAGAGAAGGAGAAATGCACATAGACACAAGGATCACCAGTAGCCTCTAGAATTTGAACTCTTGCTCAGATTCATGTAATCTGTTTAGCTCTGCATTGCTTCCATGTGAGGGTGTGTGTGTGTGCCTTTCAAATCTGGTCAAACGTAGGCTACAGAAGTCTTATCCAATCTGTATAGGAAGGAAAGTATGAAGCCCAAGTTAATATTTATGACAACGAATGAAGCATCCAGAACTTTTTGAGAGAATGTCAAATCTTAAAGACCCAATGCAGTCATATTGACATCAAATCATTTCTGGGTAACAATTAAGTACCTTATGTTAAAAAATATACAAAAATAGCTTTTTAGCTATACATTTTGCTAGATTGACTGGGTGTGGTCTGAGTGGGGAGGGGAAAATGGAAGACTAGCTGTTATTGACAGAGGTTTGGAACTCTCTTTCTTATTGGTCTATTAACTAATTACAGCCTGATGACATCACCAGGCAGGCCAAAACTTCATCCCACCAAAACAGGTGGATATTTCAGGCGGTATTTTCAATCAGTTATTACACTAAAAGGGCTTTGTCATAATTTTCACAGTTTCACAGTATTATTGCAAACCTATAGTATGGAAATATATTTACTCCACGAAAATATAAATGCAACCATGTGACAATTTCAATGATTTTACTGAGTTTCTGTTCATATAAGGATTTCAGTCAATTGAAGTACATTTATTAGACCCTAATCAATGGATTTCACATGACTGGGCAGGGGCATTAAAAGTGGCATAGGCCCACCCACTGGGGAGCCAGGCCCAGCCAATCAGAATCAGAGTTTTTCCACACAAAATAGCTTCATTACAAACAGAAATGCTCCTCAGTTTGATCAGCTGTCTGGTTGGCTGGTCTCAGATGAACCCACAGGTGAAGAAGCCGGAGGTGGAGGTCCTAAGCTGGTGTGGTTACACGTGGTCTGTGGCTGTGAGGCCGGTTGGACGTACTGCGGAATTCTTTAAAACTACGTTGGAGGCGGCTTATGCTACAAAAGTGTACATTAAATTCTCTGGCAACAGCCCTGGTGGACATTCCTGAAGCTAGCATGCCAATTGCCCGCTCCCTCAAAACTTGAGACATATGTAGCATTGTGTTGTGTGAAAAAACTGCACATTTTAAGAGTGTCCTTTTATTGTTCCCAGCACAAGGTGCACCTGTGTAATGATCGTGCTGTTTAATCAGCTTCTTGATATGCCACACCTATCAGGTGGATGGATTATCTTGGCAAAGGAAAAATGCTCACTAACACGGTTGTGACATATTTGTGCACCAAATTGGAGAGAAATACGCTGTGTGTGTATTCACATTTCTGGGAGCTTTAATTTCAGATCATGAGACATTTTTATTTATTTATTTCACCTTTATTTAACCAGGTAGGCTAGTTGAGAACAAGTTCATGGGACCAACACTTTACTAGTTGCGTTTTATATTTTGGTTCAGTATATATAAAATACAGGAAAATCTAGTTTTTGACTGCACTGAGTGAGGAAGGCTGTCTTGATTTCCTCATGACCAACAGTAATGTTGATGTGATTTGGTAGTCATGGTAATTACAAACACTGACTCTTGTCGACCAGTCGGAAGGGAAGTCGCATTGAGAGTAAATGGACCCTTTTGTCTCATGAGCGGAAGGCTGATAGAAATGCCTTAAAAATAAAATAACCAGAGTGTAACTATTACTTACTGAAAAAGCCCAAGTGGCAACTGGCCATCGTCAGACATGGGATAGTTTGTTAAACGTGTTGAGGGATTCAAGGGGAACAGCCTTCAGAATAAAGAATACAATGAAAATAACCAACAGAGAACGCATAGTTCCTGTTTTGTAATAACTTTATTGACAGTAGGGTAGAAATACAGACACTATGTTTGGGCTGGTGTGTGCTGCTTTGAGCAATTCAAGAAATTCAAGGGATGGCACCAAATTCTACACCCAGGAAAGCAAACCAAAGAGGAAATGGCTTTGAATAAAAATTTAAAAAATGCAGCCAAATATGCCTCTGGTTGAATTGAATAAAAAATGAAAGCTGCTAAATTTAGACTATCCAATCATTTTATTATTCTGCTAAACCACGGTTCAATGTGATTAAAATAACACAGACTAAAGAAAGCCTGGAGAATGAGGTACGCATTTTGCACATTCATCAAAATGCATAATTTAGGCAGTAATTCAAATTGAAAAAACAATATAGCAATGACATGCTTTGCTTGATGATGCTTGGTGATTGGGCTCACGCTTGTTAATGCCATGGGTTTCGCTCAATGCTTAAAGCCTCTTAATTTGGGGAGCCGTTTACATTTGGAAACAAAACACTCACCATCTCTCTCATTATCCCAAAAGCAAAAACCCATACAAACAGATTGACATAAATGTGTTTGACAATACTGCTGTGGACTCTACAATGGTCGTTTCACACCTCAACATAGTAAGGAGTCCAGCAGAATCAAGTCTGCATTATATGTAATGTTAACACAGCCATTTGAGTTGTTTTTGAGTTGTACTCTAAAAAGGTACTGCATACAATTAGCTAAACCTTCAACAGCATGCTGTTCCTACACTAATCTAACAATCTAAGTTTCTTGACTTAGATTTGTGTGTATTAGGTAGTTGTTGTGGAATTGTTAGATTACTTGTTGGTTATTACTGCACTGTCGGAACCAGAACCACAAGCCTTTCGCTACACTCAATAACACCTGCTAACCATGTGACCAATAACACCTGCTAACCATGTGACCAATAACACCTGCTAACCATGTGACCAATAACACCTGCTAACCATGTGACCAATAACACCTGCTAACCATGTGACCAATAACACCTGCTAACCATGTGTATGTGACCAATAACACCTGCTAACCATGTGACCAATAACACCTGCTAACCATGTGACCAATAACACCTGCTAACCATGTGACCAATAACACCTGCTAACCATGTGACCAATAACACCTGCTAACCATGTGACCAATAACACCTGCCAACCATGTGACCAATAACACCTGCTAACCATGTGACCAATAACACCTGCAAACCATGCGTATGTGACCAATAACACCGGCTAACCATGCGTATGTGACCAATAACACCTGCTAACCATGCGTATGTGACCAATAACACCTGCTAACCATGCGTATGTGACCAATAACACCTGCTAACCATGCGTATGTGACCAATAACACCTGCTAACCATGTGACCAATAACACCTGCTAACCATGTGACCAATAACACCTGCTAACCATGCGTATGTGACCAATAACACCTGCTAACCATGCGTATGTGACCAATAACACCTGCTAACCATGTGACCAATAACACCTGCTAACCATGTGACCAATAACACCTGCTAACCATGCGTATGTGACCAATAACACCTGCTAACCATGCGTATGTGACCAATAACACCTGCTAACCATGCGTATGTGACCAATAACACCTGCTAACCATGCATATGTGACCAATAACACCTGCTAACCATGCGTATGTGACCAATAACACCTGCTAACCATGCGTATGTGACCAATAACACCTGCTAACCATGTGACCAATAACACCTGCTAACCATGCGTATGTGACCAATAACACCTGCTAACCATGCATATGTGACCAATAACACCTGCTAACCATGCGTATGTGACCAATAACAGCTGCTAACCATGTGACCAATAACACCTGCTAACCATGTGACCAATAACACCTGCTAACCATGTGACCAATAACACCTGCTAACCATGTGACCAATAACACCTGCTAACCATGCATATGTGACCAATAACACCTGCTAACCATGCATATGTGACCAATAACACCTGCTAACCATGCGTATGTGACCAACAACACCTGCTAACCATGTGTATGTGACAAATAACACCTGCTAACCATGCGTATGTGACCAATAACACCTGCTAACCATGCGTATGTGACCAATAACATTTGATTTGATTTGATCAAAGTAATACATAGAGACAGCGTTCACAACAGCAACACAGAGAAAGAAGGGACCTAAAACCTCTACCAGACTCACACACGTCTAAACATGGGTAACCGTTATTGACCATACTATAGAAATCAGTCATCGACAATGGCATCAATACCACCTGCAATGTGCCTTTTGTAGATGATACACCATCGTATGTAATGTCAAATATGTATTTATCCAGTAATCAGTATGCATTTCTAATGTCATAACATCAATAGGATCAATCAGGCTAAACCAAGAGCAGTAATGTTGAATAGTTGAAAGTGCACAGTAACATCTACTGAATGATAGACACCTTTTAAAAAAACACATATATATATATATATTTTTTTAAAAGTACAACCAATCTTATTATTGGGCCTATTGCTAGGGACGTTAAACGTTCAGGTTTGCGTACCTTCACTATGGGGGATCTAGTCTAGAGCACCCTTTTAAGTTGCGTTTGAGAACATTTATAAACTATCTAATTTTTTTAATTTAATTTGTTTTATTTCACCTTTATTTAACCAGGTAGGCTAGTTGAGAACAAGTTCTCATTTGCAACTGCGACCTGGCCAAGATAAAGCATAGCAGTGTGAACAGACAACACAGAGTTACACATGGAGTAAACAATTAACAAGTCAATAACACAGTAAAGGGTTTTAATGAGTGAGAAATAGATGTCGTTGTTGCAACAGTTTGTGAGTGGGCCACATCATCATCAATGCATATGTGTAATTATGTTGCCATATTAAATTATTTTACAATATGCGCTAATTTACCAAATATGAACAGTTTGTGTTACCACTCTATGCAAATTTGCATAACAAATAATAATAATTTGCATTTTCACCCCATACAATTGAGTGGAATTACACATACTTTTATACCTCAGATTAGTGATGTTAGTATGAAAGTGTGTAGTCATCACGATGGAATACGATTGATTACTTTTAAAACAGATCAATAATCATTGGTTTTGTATGGTTGATTCTGTCAAGCACTGGGATGCGCAGGACTTAGAACACGGGAGTTCTCAATGAAACGGACAGGAAATGACACGGAAAATTCAAAATTCGAGGAGGTATTATAAACACACCAATACATGTATTTGACATTCACATTATCGGTTAAATAGCAGCCAACCCGTTGTCACTGTTGATAACCTATGCTGTGTAGGTGATTGGATTAAGTTAACAGAAAAAGTGGTCCGTTTCCTTTTTCGTGATGGCAAGTCTCCCAAAATCAACATCCGACATTTTAAATATATACTGTATAAGCCTTCTACAAGCTCTCATCTAACCAACCATGTATACAGTGGCAACTTTAGCATGCAAATCTTGGTGGGGCAACCCACCCACAAAAATATAAAATAATAACACGCATGCCAGCAAAGTCACAACACAACACTAAACAAGACATTAATTGCACTATAACGGTGACAAACGGTACCTACAAACTGTTAGGGCCTACATAAAAGCTGTCCCAACAGTAGAGCTTTCTTTTCAGCATCATGGAGTGAATTCTTACCGCTGTGGAGCCTTGTCTGGCATCGAAACAGTTCATTCAGCCTCATTTACATAGCTGATATGGCTGACTTGCTTAAACAAATGTGGTTTCTACTGACAATGGAGAGGTACAAACTATGGCATAAGGGGACGACGAACGGATAAGAGACAATCCGTAATTTAGATTAAGAAATTCATGAGGAAGCTACGACGCATGTAGTCAACATAACTTTTTGTTCAGCACTTTTGAAATGTACAGCATTTCAGAACACGTATGCTCCCTGTACACCAAGTCAGAACTGTAGGATAAATAAAGGGGGCATATAAGTAGACAATGAAAGCTCTTACAATATTCAATCTTGATGCCCGGGAGTTACCCACGGATCTTGACTCACTCATCGCTTTGACCATCCACATCGATGGGCGATTGCGGGAACGACGGATGGAGAGGAAATTTCCCTCGCACGTCCAGGGATTCCACCTCGCCTCCGAGTCATCCCGGATGTCCCCAATAGTCCTGTTGCCAAAAGCTCCCGAGGTTTCCCGACCTTCCTCGAGAGTCACCGAAGACTGCCAAGGCACTGTTTCCCGAGCCTATGTAACTAGGCCGAGCTGGGCTGTCGCCAGTGGAACGGCAACACAGGATCAACACAAGGAGCTGTCTGTATTGCCGGACTTTTGGTCATTTTGTGTCCTTTTGAGTACTCTGGTGGGCCAAATGGAGATATTTTCTGCTTCCCTTACTCACACCCCTTTTCATCTCATTCTGCTGTGGGGAAACCAGTCCAAATCTCTCCGGGTCCTCATTGACTGGGGCTAATGAGAGCTTTTTGAACGCCATACTGACTTCCGAGCTGAACATCCCCCATCAGCCCCTCTCCATTCCCATGGATATTAGAGGGCTGGACGAGCACTCTATACGTCGGGTCACCCATAACACCACTCCCATCAACGGGAATCACAGCGAGACCATTCAGTTCCTGCTCATTAAGTCCACCCAGATTCCTGTGGTTTTGGGATTCTCCTGGCTCCAGCAACACAATCCACTCCTCAACTAGTCTACGGGTGTTATCACGGGCTGGAGTCCGTTCTGCCACACCCATTGTCTGAAGTCGGTGCAACCTGCCCCGGATGTCTTCCTTGGATCTACGAAACGCCTACCACCTGGTGCGGGGGACAAGTGGAAGACCGCCTTCAACACGGCCAGCAGCCACTACGAATATCTGGTGATGCATTTTGACCTCGCCAACGCCCCTGCCGTGTTCCAGGCTCTGGTGAATGATGTTCTCTGCGACATGCTGAACTGGTTCGTCTTTGAAAGCATTGATGACATTCTCGGCTTCTCCCGCTCCCCCCAAGAACACATGCTCCACGTCCGACAGGTTCTCCAGCGCCTTCTGGAGAACCGCAATCCCTCTGCCCAGATATTCACCGCTGTCGCCATACCTGGAAGAGAGCCCGGGCTGTTCTGTTGAAGACCACTTCCAGGTATAGGTGACAAGCGGATCCCTACCAGACCCCTGCTCCACGATCTGGGCTCGGGCAGAAGGTATGTCTCTTCACCCGGGACCTGGTGTTGTGTTGCTACCACGCTGTGTTGTCATGTGCTACTGCCATGCTATGTTGTCTTAGGTCTCTCTTTATGTCGTGTTATGGTGTCTCTTTTGTCATGATGTGTGTTTTGTCCTAAATTGTTATTTTATTTTGTATTTTTAATTAACTGGCTTGCCTAGTTAAATAAAGGTTAAATATATAAATACAAATGATGACTGGTTGTCTAGCTTCCTAGCTAAGATTTTGAAAGTATGATGTTGACATGATCAGTCCAATCAAAGCTACAGTAAATATAAATTGATTTGACATATTTTTATCTGTGGCCAATGACCTTGAGCCTTCTTGGATGGGCACTTCTAATTTAAATCAATGGCAGTACCTACAGTATGGGGCTTGAATTTTCGAGCTCTTCCCTTTAGATGTTGTGGTGACGTAGTGTCCCATGAGTGACAGAACACTGTGCCAATCATGCCGCAACCAAATAACATGTATCAACTCCTACGCTCTGTATTTTCAGCTGGCTGCCCCAGTACCACAGAAAGCACTGAGCTAGGCCGAAACACCTACAAGTGCACATGCAATACATAGGTAAACCCTTATACAGTGCCTCGCAAAAGTATTCGGCCCCTTTGAACTTTGCGACCTTTTGCCACATTTCAGGCTTCAAACATAAAGATATAAAACTGTATTTTTTTGTGAAGAATCAACAACAAGTGGGACACAATCATGAAGTGGAACGACATTTATTGGATATTTCAAACTTTTTTAACAAATCAAAAACTGAAAAATTGGGCGTGCAAAATTATTCAGCCCCTTTACTTTCAGTGCAGCAAACTCTCTCCAGAAGTTCAGTGAGGATCTCTGAATGATCCAATGTTGACCTAAATGACTAATGATGATAAATACAATCCACCTGTGTGTAATCAAGTCTCCGTATGAATGCACCTGCACTGTGATAGTCTCAGAGGTCCGTTAAAAGTGCAGAGAGCATCATGAAGAACAAGGAACACACCAGGCAGGTCCGAGATACTGTTGTGAAGAAGTTTAAAGCCGGATTTGGATACAAAAAGATTTCCCAAGCTATAAACATCCCAAGGAGCACTGTGCAAGCGATAATATTGAAATGGAGGGAGTATCAGACCACTGCAAATCTACCAAGACCTGGCCGTCCCTCTAAACTTTCAGCTCATACAAGGAGAAGACTGATCAGAGATGCAGCCAAGAGGCCCATGATCACTCTGGATGAACTGCAGAGATCTACAGCTGAGGTGGGAGACTCTGTCCATAGGACAACAATCAGTCGTATATTGCACAAATCTGGCCTTTATGGAAGAGTGGCAAGAAAGCCATTTCTTAAAGATATCCATAAAAAGTGTCGTTTAAAGTTTGCCACAAGCCACCTGGGAGACACACCAAACATGTGGAAGAAGGTGCTCTGGTCAGATGAAACCAAAATTGAACTTTTTGGCAACAATGCAAAACGTTATGTTTGGCGTAAAAGCAACACAGCGGAACACACCATCCCCACTGTCAAACATGGTGGTGGCAGCATTATGCTTTGGGCCTGCTTTTCTTCAGCAGGGACAGGGAAGATGGTTAAAATTGATGGGAAGATGGATGGAGCCAAATACAGGACCATTCTGGAAGAAAACCTGATGGAGTCTGCAAAAGACCTGAGACTGGGACGGAGATTTGTCTTCCAACAAGACAATGATCCAAAACATAAAGCAAAATCTACAATGGAATGGTTCAAAAATAAACATACCAGGTGTTAGAATGGCCAAGTCAAAGTCCAGACCTGAATCCAATCGAGAATCTGTGGAAAGAACTGAAAACTGCTGTTCACAAATGCTCTCCATCCAACCTCACTGAGCTCGAGCTGTTTTGCAAGGAGGAATGGGAAAAAATTTCAGTCTCTCGATGTGCAAAACTGATAGAGACATACCCCAAGCGACTTACAGCTGTAATCGCAGCAAAAGGTGGCGCTACAAAGTATTAACTTAAGGGGGCTGAATAATTTTGCACGCCCAATTTCTCAGTTTTTGATTTGTTAAAAAAGTTTGAAATATCCAATAAATGTCGTTCCACTTCATGATTGTGTCCCACTTGTTGTTGATTCTTCACAAAAAAATACAGTTTTATATCTTTATGTTTGAAGCCTGAAATGTGGCAAAAGGTCGCAAAGTTCAAGGGGGCCGAATACTTTCGCAAGGCACTGTATGTAGGAATGGACACAATATACATAAAACACAAGAATTATCTCTCTGGCTGTCTCCAAGTCCAATCAGTCAAACACCAGCTGTATTCCAGATACTTACAGCTAACACTTTGACACAAACACACAGAGACTGAATAGAAGATGTGTTATCCGTGAAGGAAGCAGGTTTGAAAGCTAGAGTAGGTCTGGTTTGTTCTGGTCTGGTGTGGTGTGGTGTGGTCTGGTGTGGTGTGGTGTGGACTGGTCTAGTCTGGTGTGGTGTGGTCTGGTGTGGTGTGGACTGGTCTGGTCTGGTGTGGTGTGGACTGGACTGGTCTGGTCTGGTGTGGACTGGTCTGGTCTGGTCTGGTGTGGTGTGGTGTGGACTGGTCTGGTCTGGTCTGGTCTGGTGTGGACTGGTCTGGTCTGGTCTGGTCTGGTGTGGTGTGGACTGGTCTGGTCTGGTCTGGTGTGGACTGGTCTGGTCTGGACTGATCTGATCTGGTGTGGACTGGTCTGGTCTGGTCTGGTGTGGACTGGTCTGGTCTGGTGTGGACTGGTCTGGTCTGGTGTGGTGTGGTGTGGACTGGTCTGGTCTGGTCTGGTGTGGTGTGGTGTGGACTGGTCTGGTGTGGTGTGGACTGGTCTGGTCTGGTCTGGTGTGGACTGGACTGGTCTGGTCTGGTCTGGTGTGGTGTGGTGTGGACTGGTCTGGTCTGGTCTGGTCTGGACTGGTCTGGTCTGGTGTGGTGTGGACTGGTCTGGTCTGGTGTGGTGTGGTGTGGACTGGTCTGGTGTGGTGTGGACTGGTCTGGTCTGGTGTGGTGTGGACTGGACTGGTCTGGTCTGGTGTGGTGTGGACTGGTCTGGTGTGGTGTGGACTGGTCTGGTCTGGTCTGGTGTGGTGTGGACTGGACTGGTCTGGTCTGGTCTGGTGTGGTGTGGTGTGGACTGGTCTGGTCTGGTCTGGTCTGGACTGGTCTGGTCTGGTGTGGACTGATCTGGTCTGGTGTGGTACTAGGAGACAGCAGCAGATCTTTCCCTTCTCCCGCTCCAGGAAATGCATCACCATTTTGTAGGAACAGGTGGAGGTGCATTCTACAGAGCAATGTTTTATTTCACCTTTATTTAACCAGGTAAGCTAGTTGAGAACAAGTTCTAATTTACAACAAAAGCTACAACCTGCAACCAATCAGAACACTCAAAGAATTAATTCAAACGGACTAATAGGAAAGCATACAAATTTCACATGACAACAGTAATTACTCGAATAGAGGCACCTCAACCCTGTTACAGAAGCTTTTGATGCCACAGTTGCAAGACATAAGCCATTAGCAACGTCTGGGGGCAGAGCTGTGGTGGCAATGCCAGTCGGTGCCCGTCTATCGTCTCCCTGGTTGACAGTGTCATACATAGAGTATTCACAGAGTGGCACTTTGTTCCTCAAAATGGCCCGGCTGGCGCGCGGTTCAACATCAATTAATGAGATGGTGTATTGTATCAGTAGCTAGTAGGGGTCCCTGCCTCCTCTCACTCACGGCTCATTTAAAAGCCTTTTAACAGACTGGGCCATCCAAAACTGTCTCTTAATGCTTGTTCAGGTTGTCAAGGAAAACAATTTTTGTTGAAGGAGGAACTTGCCATTTTATTTTGAAATATTGATTAGGGTCAAAGAAAAAAAAGAAGGGCCGACTGGCATAAAAAAACAACAGTGTTTGACATAGTTTCTACATGTCCAGCTTCTACAACAGCTTTTGACGTAGTTTCTACGTGTCCAGCTTCTACAACAGCGTTTGACGTAGTTTCTACGTGTCTAGCTTCTACAACAGCGTTTGACATAGTTTCTATGTGTCTAGCGTCTACAACAGCGTTTGATGTATTTCCTACTTGTCCAGCTTCTACAACAGCGTTTGACGTAGCGTCTACAACAGCGTTTGATGTAGTTTCTACGTGTCTAGCGTCTACATCATTTGACGTAGCGTCTACGTGTCTAGCTTCTACAACAGCGTTTGACGTAGCGTCTACAACAGCGTTTGATGTAGCGTCTACGTGTCCAGCTTCTACAACAGCGTTTGACGTAGCGTCTACGTGTCTAGCGTCTACAACAGCGTTTGACGTAGCGTCTACAATAGCGTTTGATGTAGCGTCTACGTGTCCAGCTTCTACAACAGCGTTTGACGTAGCGTCTACGTGTCCAGCTTCTACAACAGTGTTTGATGTAGCGTCTACGTGTCTAGCGTCTACAACAGCGTTTGACGTAGTTTCTACGTGTCTAGCGTCTACAACAGCTAAACTCGTGGATTCTGGACCGAATCCAAACGCAAGGTGGACTCGGATTCGAACCTGAACGCAACGTGGACTCGGATTCGGACTCAGCACCATAGCACCCAAACTCACAATTACCTTTCACTGTAAAATACATTTTGGACCGCTTTGATTAATTAATTAACTACGAAACACCTGCACTTACATATTCATGCGACAAAGGCTTTTTCTGGTATGTTTTTCAAGCCACTACAGTGGCTCAGAAGAAGATCCTGAAGTCAACAAAAAAATATATAATCTCCATTTTACCGTTTTATGGAAATGAACCACTGGCATTAGTTGGATGCAGAACATTTTCCAAGTAGGAATCTCTACATCATTAACCACATTAAATCATCTTTGCATTTCAGAAAAGGGCAAATTACTTATTAAATATAACATGCAATCTGTTTGTTTGTTAGTTTGCATGTCCTAGTTACTGGGGGCTGAGGGATGGTGGCTCTTAGAATCCAAAGACAGGGGCAAACGACACATTCATTAGGATGCCAGTAATTATGTATTTACCCTTTTAATGAGTGCAGATGCTTAAAAGTAGATAATGGTCCAACATGTCCCCAGGGAACTGTGATTAGCTTACATGAAGTGCTTTGTCATTTCGGCATGCTTTTCCAAAGTTCAGTTTTAGGCTTTACACCACAGATTGAGCTTCTCAGTTTTGTGATGTGGTTACAATATCCGTGTTCAAACTGGATATAGATTCAGATATGTCACGCCCTGACTGTAGATTGCTTTGTATGTTTCTATTTTTCATTTGGTCAGGGTGTGATGTGGGTGGGTATTCTATGTTGCATGTCTAGGTGTTGTGTTTCTATGTTTAGGCCTGGTATGGTTCCCAATCAGAGGCAGCTGGTTATCGTTGTCTCTGATTGAGAACCATACTTAGGCAGCCTGTTTTCTCACTATGGGTTGTGGGTAGTTGTTTTCTGTCTTTGTGTGTCTGCACCAGACAGAACTGTTTTGTTTGTTCCGCGTTGTTGTTTGTTTGTTCTAGTGTTCAGTTTCTTTATTCAATCTACCATGAACACGTACCACGCTGCACCTTGGTCCTCTTCACCTTCTTCCACCTACGAATATCGTTACAAGATATGATCATATCCTGACAGAAATGGGTTTAGAAATTTTAGCTGTGATTTTATAAGAACAGATCTATGGCCGCTGGGATGCAGCAGTTCAAGTTTCAGGTGCCGCAATGTAGAACCATTCAGAGTTGCTATGGGTCAACCCAAAGTATTGTCCAATCACATTCAAGTCCTGACCAATATATACTTCCATATAAACTCAACATGATTTTGGCAGGGTAGCCTAGTGGTTAGAGCGTTGGGCCAGTAACCCGAAAGGTTGTTGGATCGAATCCCCGAGCTGACAAGGTACAAATCTGTCATTCTGCCCCTGAACAAGGCAGTTACAAGGCAGTCTGACTTGCCTAGTTTAAATAAAGTTCATAAGGTCCATAGAAGAAGAATCTTTAAATAAATACATTAGGCCCTAATCTAGGGATGCCACATGACTGAGCAGGGGTGCAGCCTTGGGTTGACCTGGGAGGGCATAGGCCCACCACTTCGAAGCCAAGCCCACCCACTGTGGAGCCAGGCCAAGCCAAGCCAATCAGAATTAGTTTTTCCCCACAAAAGGGCTTTATTACAGACAGACATACTCCTCAGTTTCATCCGCTGTCCGGGTGTCTGGTCTCAGACGATCCCGCAGGTGAAGAAGACAGATGTGGAGGTTGTGGGCTTACATGGTTACACGTGGTCTGCGGATGTAAGGCCCGGTTGGTCGTACTGCCAAATTCTCTAAAATGACGTTTGGAGGCAGCTTATGGTATAGAAATGAACATTCAATTCTCTGGCAACAGCTCTGGTGGACATTCCTGCAATCAGCATGCCAATTGCACGCTCCCTCAAAATTTGAGAAATCTGTGGCATTGTGTTGTGTGACAAAACTGCACATTTTAAAGTGGCCTTTTATTGTCCCCCAGCACAAGGTGCACCTGTGTAATGATCATGCTGTAGAATCAGCTTCTTGATATGCCAGGTGGAAGGATTCTCTTGGCAAAGGAGAAATGCTCACTAACAGAGAAATAGCGTTTTTATTTCATTACCCCATCTTTCTCCCCCATTTTGTGATATCCATATTGTGATCTTGTTTCATCGCTGCAACTTCCCAACGGGCTCAGGAGAGGTTGAAGGTCGAGACTTACGTCCACCGAAATCTGGCCTGCCAAGCCGTTCTGCTTAACTCGGACTCGGACCCAATCGACCATATCTGGAGAGACCTGAAAATAGCTGTGCAGCAACGCTCCCCATCCAACCTGACAAGAGCTTGAGAAGTTCTGTAGAAACTCCCCAAATACAGGTGTGCCAAGCTTGTAGCGTCATACCCAAGAAGACTCAAGGCTGTAATCGCTGCCATAGGTGCTTCAACAAAGTACTGAGTAAAGGGTCTGAATACTGATGTAAAAGTGACATTTCAATTTTTTTTTTTTTATAAATTAGCAAAAATGTATAAAAAACAAAAATTGTCATTACGGGGTATTGTGTGTACTGTAGATTGATGAGGGGGGGGGGGGGGGAAACAATTGAATCACTTATAGAATAAGGCTGTAACCTAAAAAAAAAATTGGAAAATGTCAAGGGGTCTGAATACTTTCCGGAAGGCACTGTATTGTATACGAGCTGAGAAGGACCACGTCTCGCTAGTCATTGGTACAGAAATGTTTGATAAACGCTGTTCTGTACTGCCAATGTTGTCAGCACTACTGCCTCTGTAGAGTGTGTAGGGTCAGAGTGTATGTGTGGGGATAGGGTGTGTGTGTATGACTTGTGGCCCGTTCGGAGGGGTGGGGTTAGTTGACGACGCACACAGTGATGTGGACTGTTGTGGATTAAAATGCCAGGGACGGATTCTTGTCCCAGTCCGCCCCTGGACTGCATTCACGGCTGCATGTGTCAGCTCAATCGGATATTACCTTTACATTTCCATCACAATCTGTAGTGCATGAAACACATCGGGAATCTCACTGCCGATAGGTACTTATCACAGTGGGAGGCCGTTCCTTCTCTTGCTAGAACAAAAGCGGTACCTGCTGGGCGCCGACCCGGTAGCAACTAACCTATAGATTTTACTTGTATAACCGCAATGCACGTGTCAGTGGCCAACAATTTTGAGCCAATCTGAGAATATGTGAGGAGCCAAAAAAAGTTACAGGAAAAAAAGAGAGCATTTTCTCTGTACATCTGTAGGCTAAATACTTCCTCCAAGCAAGCTAACCACTGTAGCTAGTATTGACATTATGATTAAAGAACAATGAATTAGCTAGTTTCCATGAAAAAAACTGCCTGTGTCAGCTGCCGAGTTAGTGCAGTGTCCTTAGATAGCTAGCTAGCGAATATGCTAATGTTAGCTAGCTAGGTAAACATTTGACTATAGGCTGCCACTGGCAGTATAGGCTTATGCAGAGTGAATTCAATTGCTTGTTATCTTGCTAGGTAGTTATCTAGCTGTGGCCGTCTGGCTAGTAACAACAAGGGCTTTCTACAAAATAGCAACATTAGCGCAGATAGCTTAGAATCTAGACCATAAGCAATGCACACGAATATGCATTGACAAACAATGCTACTGCCACCCTCTGGTTTGGAGTATTTTAACAAGGTATTTTAACAGAGGTGCTAAGTGCTGAGGCCAGTCAACCGGTTGACAATCTTCCTGGTGTGTCTGTGCTATGACTCTTCAGCGATACAGACTGAATAGAGCCTTATATTTGGGGTTCTGATGGGGTACGACAGTTGAACATAGCTCTTAAGTTATATTCTTTAAAAAAAAATCTATGGCTGTATATCATTAATTTAACAGACAAAAGATTGACCCTTTAAGTTAAAGTTAAGTGAATCCGTCGAATTTGAAGATATTTCACTCACACTACACTTTCTGTCACTCAAAGTATTGAGTTGAAGAGGTTGACAAAGCGTCTGTCATGTTACAGACACTGAAGGGCACTCAGAGTGCTGCTAATCTAAAAACAAAAAAACATGTTTCAGGAACTCTTTTTTTTCTCCCACTGACAGCACAAATCATTTGTGGGCTGTGACATTCACAAAGCAGTCCTCTAAGTCTGGTGACAAAGTTTGGGAGGCCGTCTTTACAATTCCCCACTGACGCATTCATCACGCTGAGAGGAGAAGAGCTGAAATCATCGAATGATCTTTGCATAGAATGCTCTGAAATGTGCGCGAGGACCCGTTAGTCTTCGAACCGACAGAAATTCGCAAGAGCAATCTATAGGCATATATCATCTGGTTTCAAAACATTCATCATCGCGTGCTCAGGAGAGACTCGGGCCGAGGGACTGCTGAGTGGCACTGTTGATTAAATCTACAAAACTCAGCAAAAGTAACATTCTCAAGCAAAATAATTTGTTTTCGGCAAATGAATATGGACAAGTGTTATTATTCTGGCATTGTCTCTGACGTTGGGCTATAAGAAGAAATGTTCTACCTCACCCGAGGATGAAGAAGAAACAATAAAATGTTTTTAAAAAACACGTGGACTCCAAGTTACTGTTACTACAATAAATGTTATCGAGCTAAATGTGTCCCTTTTACAAAAACAAGCATTGCGCTCTGGTGAAGTGACGATTGCGACCACGCACAGAACTCATCCACCTGGTTCATGGGCTCTCAGAGAAACATGAACAGAATACATTTATCAGGACTTTTTCACTTTAAAAGCTTCACTGACCTCCAAGAGGAACAATCTATTTGAGGCAATATTGAGGGTCGAATGGCCACCCTTTCAACCCTAATCCCCTCTTCAATCCTGTTGGTGAATTCTGCCAAGAACCAGGAACAACATCACCAACATGTTAATTGACCGCTTCAATCCTGCTGGTGAATTCTGCCAAGAACCAAGAACAACATCACCAACATGTTAATTGACCTCTTCCTGCAAAACAGCAAGTGAATTTCAAACGCGATATGAATAGATAACCAAGCATACGCTCCTCTCAGGCTCCTCGCGCTGCACACAGTTTTGAACTCAATTTCACACTCCACTGCTTTCTGAGACAATTTAGACAGCCTGACGCCAACAGCAGAAAGTGAGAAGACAATGCTTTTTTTTATTGACTTTTTAGCAAAGGTGTGGGTGTGTGAGTGAGTGAGAAATATGATTCATCCCCAGAGAGAGAGAGAGAGAGAGAGAGAGAGATACAGAGAAGGAGAGAGAGACAAGGAAGGGGAGAGAAACAGAGAGAGAGAGAGAGAGAGAGAGAGGGGGAGAGAGACACACACATTGGGCATATCCAAGGGAATTGTTTTCTCAGTGACTAATCCAATGTTTGTCCCAGCGCTTCTCCAACGAGTCTGCCAAGGACAGGGAAACATTGAGGGACCAGGGGAGTCCATCTTGGAACACTCAACTGAAGGGACTGCTTGCCGGTTTCCAAATACAACTAGGCCTCCAGTAACAATACCTTGAATTCAGATAACATAAATTCAGATATACCATGGATTTGGTGTACTGATGACTCAAGACATTCATAGTGAATCACATGTCCTTAAGTCAAAAATATGTCACAGATTATGTCACAAACAATGTATGCATTGATATCATAACAATTCTCTACTACAATGTCACTACTACTTATAAGTGAAAAGGCAAGTGCTGTATGGTATTGGATCAATGTTGTATCAAGTTTTGGGAAAAGTGTATTGTACTCTTTGTAGAAAAAGGACACAATTGACATAGAAAATGCTCTTGATCTTCTGCTGGGATATACGGCATTGGTTCAGAGCTCACAAAACACACTGCACACCTATTTGTGTTGCTATCACACCTTTCAATCTCTTTCGATCTCTTTCTCTTTCTTCTTTTTTTTGGAAGGGACCAGGGGGGAAAAAGTCCAGCTTCCTTTTGAAACGTCTTTAATTCTACCTTATTAGTTAGACTGACTTTTTTTCAATGGTATCGCAAGGACAGTACATTTGTGCTGGAAGAACTCTGTTAATAATTCAAAGTGGAGGCCTGCGAATATTCAACAATTTAGTTGCTCCATTCGGACCAAGTCCAGCTCTGCTTAGCATTTCCTTATCACTAAGAGTTCGGTAATTGGCTTAGACACATAAAAAATATATATATATATTTCGGGAGTAAGCAGGTATGCCATTCTAATGGGTATTTTCAGTAGGACTTCCGGCCGGGGGTAATGTGTTCGAAATTAAATTAATGTTACATTTTCTACTCCAAAAGGGGTTTTGCCTTCTTGTTTTTTTTGTGTATCTTTTTACACTAGCTATGAATATAAATGAATCCCAGTTCAAATGATCTAATCCAATACAAAGATCTGTTTGTTTATTTTTTATTTTTTGTTCTCCGCTAAGCCACCCGACCGACGTCTGACATCTAACAGAGAATGAAATACACATATTTATTTTTTTCGCTAATAAGGTGAATTTATTGACTTACAGAATGACTAGCCACCATAAAAAAAATACCTATTTGTAAACCAAAAGAGCAACTTGGCTGATCTTTTTTTTTGTCGATAGGGTCCAATTGGGTCTGGTTGTCGTCGGGTTCATTTGAGTTCGGGTCTGATTGTTCTCGGTCCGTGTCCCCCTTTTTTTTAAATGATCGGTTCATTCGGAACTGGGTCTGATTGTCCTCAGGTCCGGGTCCAACTTTTTGGATCCGAGAAGACCTCTTACTGTAAATGCTTTATAAATTGTAGTTTTTTTTTAATTAGGATGGCTCTTCTTACAAATGAACAAATCGGCACATGAGGAATAACATAATTGAACATCTAAAACACTAGACTCCACGCTATAAACAAATAGTTTTCTCCTGTGGAGTTTTATCTAACACTCAGTGCTGTTATCACCATTTCCCACTAAAACAGAAACTACCCAGATAGCCTACTCTCCTGAGAGCAGCATTGAGCTGTACTGGCGCCTTTGCCATGTTTCCATGGAAACATTCCCATGGCGTAGCCCATTACAGAAACAGACTCGGGCAAAGCTTTCGGGTGATTTCTTGCCAGAGTAAAAAGGCTGAAATAGTATATTTCCTGAATGTCCCCCCTCTTGCATTACCTGTATGAGAAGAAGGGGACAGTGTTATGGGGGGGGGGGGGGGGGGGGGGGGGCTATAGCGCGACTTCGCTGACGACTTCACTTCCCCTTTCCCTTCAAAAGGGATCAGAGGCCATTTTGGAAGCGACAGATTCCATCACATTCAAAAATACTGCAAGTGAACGACCAGACTAGAAGAGACAGATTCCATCACATTCAGAGTACTGCGAGTGAACGACCAGACTAGAAGAGACAGATTCCATCACGTTCAGAGTACTGCGAGTGAACGACCAGACTAGAAGAGACAGATTCCATCACGTTCAGAGTACTGCGAGTGAACGACCAGACTAGAAGAGACAGATTCCATCACGTTCAGAGTACTGCGAGTGAACGACCAGACTAGAAGAGACAGATTCCATCACGTTCAGAGTACTGCGAGTGAACGACCAGACTAGAAGAGACAGATTCCATCACGTTCAGAGTACTGCGAGTGAACGACCAGACTAGAAGAGACAGATTCCATCACATTCAGAGTACTGCAAGTGAATGACCAGAATGTCCCTCCTTTTTGAAGTTAACAACTTGTAATGGGCTCACTAGAGTATATCGAAAGCAAAGGTGTCTGATGATATGACAACCCCCCCCCCCCCCCCCCCCAAATAAACCGACTGCCTCATTTAATCAAAACGCAAATTGAAAATAATGAACACCTCGAGCCCGATGGCCTCTGCGTCTGGTTCCTCCGTCTCCTAAATGAAGACCTATGATGAGGTTAACTAGCGCTCTAACATGGGGACTGATTGTTTCACATATTTGACTGTGGGGAGCCATTCCTCTCGGGCCTGTTTGGTTTTGATTAAGTTGCATTTTATTACGCTGTCTCCCACCGTGGTTGCCAGCTTAACGAGCCTGGCGTGGCGATAATAAGGCGATGATAAAAGATCTGAGGAGGCCATTATGACTTCTCCGCCACAGAGTACAATAAAAAAAAAAAAATGGTTCGGTGAACGCCAGGGACTCAATTCCAGTGGCTTCTAAGCGTCCAGAGGGTTTGGTCCTAAGGGTACGACGATTACGAGATGATCGCTTTTTGGGAACTACTTCAAGTGCAGAGTGTATTCTGCTCTTTTGCCTCAGGTTGAGCTGCATAGCATGTTGTGACTTGTACTAGACATAACCATTATTATTGCTGACATCCATAACAATGCCTCGTTACAATGCCTCGTTACAATGCCTCGTTACAATGCCTCGTTACAATACCTCGTTACAATGCCTCGTTACAATACCTCATTACAATACCTCATTACAATACCTCATTACAATACCTCATTACAATACATCATTACAATACCTCGTTACAATACATCATTACAATACCTCATTACAATACATCATTACAATACCTCATTACAATACATCATTACAATACCTCATTACAATACCTCATTACAATACCTCATTACAATACCTCGTTACAATACATCATTACAATACACCATTACAATACCTAATTACAATACCTCATTACAATACCTCATTACAATACATCATTACAATACCTCGTTACAATACATCATTACAATACATCATTACAATACCTCATTACAATACCTCATTACAATACCTCGTTACAATACATCATTACAATACCTCATTACAATACATCATTACAATACCCCATTACAATACCTCATTACAATACCTCATTACAATACCTCGTTACAATACATCATTACAATACCTCATTACAATACATCATTACAATACCCCATTACAATACATCATTACAATACCTCGTTACAATACATCATTACAATACATCATTACAATACCTCATTACAATACCTCATTACAATACATCATTACAATACCTCGTTACAATACATCATTACAATACCTCATTACAATACCTCGTTACAATACCTCATTACAATACCTCGTTACAATACATCATTACAATACCTCATTACAATACATCATTACAATACCCCATTACAATACATCATTACAATACCTCGTTACAATACATCATTACAATACCTCATTACAATACCTCGTTACAATGCATCGTTACAATACCTCATTACAATACCTCGTTACAATACCTCATTACAATACCTCGTTACAATACATCATTACAATACCTCATTACAATACATCATTACAATACCCCATTACAATACATCATTACAATACCTCGTTACAATACATCATTACAATACCTCATTACAATACATCATTACAATACCTCATTACAATACCTCATTACAATACATCATTACAATATCTCATTACAATACCTCATTACAATACCTCGTTACAATACATCATTACAATACCTCATTACAATACATCATTACAATACCTCGTTACAATACATCATTACAATACCTCATTACAATACATCATTACAATACCTCGTTACAATACATCATTACAATACCTCATTACAATACATCATTACAATACCTCGTTACAATACATCATTACAATACATCATTACAATACCTCATTACAATACCTCATTACAATACATCATTACAATACCTCGTTACAATACATCATTACAATACCTCATTACAATACCTCGTTACAATACCTCATTACAATACCTCGTTACAATACATCATTACAATACCTCATTACAATACATCATTACAATACCCCATTACAATACATCATTACAATACCTCGTTACAATACATCATTACAATACCTCATTACAATACCTCGTTACAATGCATCGTTACAATACCTCATTACAATACCTCGTTACAATACCTCATTACAATACCTCGTTACAATACATCATTACAATACCTCATTACAATACATCATTACAATACCCCATTACAATACATCCTTACAATACCTCGTTACAATACATCATTACAATACCTCATTACAATACATCATTACAATACCCCGTTACAATACATCATTACAATACCTCGTTACAATACATCATTACAATACCTCATTACAATACATCATTACAATACCTCATTACAATACCTCATTACAATACATCATTACAATATCTCATTACAATACCTCATTACAATACCTCGTTACAATACATCATTACAATACCTCATTACAATACATCATTACAATACCTCGTTACAATACATCATTACAATACCTCATTACAATACATCATTACAATACCTCGTTACAATACATCATTACAATACCTCATTACAATACATCATTACAATACCTCGTTACAATACATCATTACAATACCTCATTACAATACATCATTACAATACCCCATTACAATACATCATTACAATACCTCGTTACAATACATCATTACAATACATCATTACAATACCTCATTACAATACCTCATTACAATACCTCGTTACAATACATCATTACAATATCTCTGTTACAATACCTCATTACAATACATCATTACAATACCTCATTACAATACACCATTACAATACCTAATTACAATACCTCATTACAATACACCATTACAATACCTCATTACAATACATCATTACAATACCTCATTACAATACATCATTACAATACCTCATTACAATACCTCATTACAATACCTCATTACAATACCTCGTTACAATACATCATTACAATACCTCATTACAATACATCATTACAATACCCCATTACAATACATCATTACAATACCTCGTTACAATACATCATTACAATACATCATTACAATACCTCATTACAATACCTCATTACAATACCTCGTTACAATACATCATTACAATACCTCATTACAATACATCATTACAATACCCCATTACAATACCTCATTACAATACCTCATTACAATACCTCGTTACAATACATCATTACAATACCTCATTACAATACATCATTACAATACCTCATTACAATACATCATTACAATACGCCATTACAATACCTAATTACAATACCTCATTACAATACCTCATTACAATACATAATTACAATACCTCATTACAATACCTCATTACAATACCTCATTACAATACCTCGTTACAATACATCGTTACAATACATCATTACAATACCTCATTACAATACATGATTACAATACCTCATTACAATACCTCATTACAATACATGATTACAATACCTCATTACAATACCCCATTACAATAGCTCATTACAATACCTCATTACAATACATCCATTATTTGCTCAAATGTAAGTCTTATTTTGCTGAACAAAGCTACTATGGTCGTGTTCATTAGGGCACCCAACGGAAAGATAGTCCATCCCTGTTTTAGTTGATTTTCTACCGTTTGCTGCCTAATGAACTCTACCGAGGTTGTCCATATCTGGGGGAAACATGACAGCAAGACCTTTACTGTGTAATAAGGTTGCTGATTAATCTTTTGGTTTTCATGTTGACCCTCACACTATGTAACGATTCATTAGTGACGGGTCGTTCGTTCGCAAACGAACGGCTCTTTTTGAACTGATCTTTTTGGTGAACGTCGGGAACCGATTCACATATGTGAAAGAGCTGTTAATTTGACTCCCTGATTTGCATACTGTTACCACTGCTTTATGAGCTCCAGACAACCATTATCTGCAGATAAGTTATAAAAACATTCTCTGAAGATGGTAATTCCTCACTGCAGGAACAGTAGATAGTAAAGAGAGAAGCTTATTCTGGTCCAAACACATTTTTGCACTACTGAACGAAGAGCCGTTTGAACAGCTCTTTTAGCTGAATTGGAGAACTGTTTGTGAGCCAAATGAACAGCTCTTTTAGCTGAACGGAGAGCTGTTTGTGAGCCAAATTAACAGCTCTTTTAGCTGAAGGGAGAGCTGTTTGGGAGCCAAATGAACAGTTATTTTAGCTGAACGGAGAACTGTTTAGGAGCCAAATGAACAGCTCTTTTAGCTGAACAGAGAGCTGTTTGGGAGCAAAATGAACAGCTATTTTACAATTTTATTTTGAAAAGTCCTTATGAATGATGTTGAATACATGTCTTATGAATGTTGTTATGAATGCAACTGCAACATTCATAAAGGTGTTATGACTGGTTCTATAAAGGTGTTATGACTGGTTCTATAAAGGTGTTATGACTGGTTCTATAAAGGTGTTATGACTGGTTCTATGAAGGTGTTATGACTGGTTCTATAAAGGTGTTATCTATAGCCACTTTATTCAAAGTGTTACCGATGAGTTTGGGTTTGTGAGAGTAATATTCTTATAGTAGTCTTACAGTCATAAAAACCTTTATAAATCCTTCAAACATACTTCAGAAATCATTTGTAAGCAAATACCATGCTGTTTAGAGGAAGAAAAAGGGGGTTGATGGGAAGGACATGTTTAAGAGTACATACATTTATTTCATCCCATAGACAATATTAAAAGGGGGTAATCTGCAATTCAAACAACAACAAACAATGGAATAAAACAGGCTGATATTTTAGGTTCTGATGGGGTACAGCACTTGAACTAAGCTCATAAGGCCTCATAAGTTACATTCTTCAAGAATCATTTTATCATTAATATCAAGGTCGAATTTGGGCACGAAAATGGACCAATTTCGCCCCTTTCTCAGTTTTCAAACAGAAATGTGATGTGCTTTTGGTGGTTCATCGACGACGTGTCATTCTGGTGCGCCGTGACCGACGTAGCTAGTTAGCTAAGCTAGCCACTGTAGCTAGCCAGTAACTCCTCCACTATGTGTTGATGTGACGTAGCTAGTTAGCTAAGCTAGCCACTGTAGCTAGCCAGTAACTCCTCCACTATGTGTTGATGTGACGTAGCTAGTTCCTTATCTAAGCTAGCCGCTGTAGCTAGCTTTATCTCCTACAGTATATATTGATGTGACGTACAGTTGAAGTCGGAAGTTTATATACAATTAATTAGTCATTAAAACTTGTTTTTCAACCACCCCAAATTTCTTGATAACAAACTATAGTTTTAGCAAGTTGGTTAGGACATCTACTTTGTGCATGACACAAGTAATTCTTCCAACAATTGTTTACAGATAGATTATTTCACTTATAATTCACTGTATCACTATTCCAGTGGGTCAAAAGTTTACATACACTAAGTTGACTGTGCCTTTAAACAGCTTGGAGAATTCCAGAAAATTATGTCATAGCTTTAGAAGCTTCTGATAGGCTAATTGACATCATTTGGAGTCAACTGGAGGTGTACCTGTGGATGTATTTCAAGGCCTACCTTCAAACTCAGTGCCTCTTTACTTGACATCATGGGAAAATCAAAATAAATCAGTCAAGACTGATTTGTAGATCTCCACAAGTCTGGTTCATCCTTGGGAGCAATTTACAAAAGCCTGAAGGTACCACGTTCATCTGTACAAACAATAGTATGCAAGCATAAACACCATGGGACCACGCAGCCGTCATACTGCTCAGGAAGGAGACGCGTTCTGTCTCCAAGAGATGAACGTACTTTGATGCGAAAAGTGCAAATCCATCCAAGAAAAACAGCAAAGGACCTTGTGAAGATGCTGGAGGAAACAGGTACAAAAGTATCTAAATCCACAGTAAAACAAGTCCTATATTGAAATAACCTGAAATGCCGCTCAGCAAGGTAGAAGCCACTGCTCCAAAACCGCCATTAAAAAAAGCCAGACTAGGGTTTGCAACTGCACATGGGGACAAAGATCTAACTTTTTGGAGAAATGTCCTCTGGTCTGATGAAACAAAAATTGAACTGTTTGGCCATAATGACCATTGTTATGTTTGGAGGAAAAATGGGGAGGCTTGCAAGCCGAAGAACACCATCCCAACCATGAAGCACAGGGGTGGCAGCATCATGTTGTGGGGGAGCTTTGCTGCAGGTGGGACTGGTGCACTTCACAAAATAGATGGCATCACAAGGAAGGAGAAATATGTGGATATATTGAAGCAACATCAGTCAGGAAGTTGAAGCTTTGTCGCAAATGGGCCTTCCAAATGACAATGACCCCAAGCATACTTCCAAGGTTGTGGCAAAATGGCTTAAGGACAACAAAGTCAAGGTATTGGAGTGGCCATCACAAAGCCTGGACCTCAATCCTATAGAAAATGTGTGGGCGTATGTGTACGTAAACTTGTATGTAAACTTCCGACTTCAACCGTAGCTAGTTCCTTATCTAAGCTAGCCAGTAACTCCTACAGGATGTGTCGAAATCATTTCCCAGGATTTGTTTTTGGACAGATCTGTAAGAAATGTCACTTCTTTAGCTAAATATCTAATACATTTTTAAAGGGGGGTTAAGCATTAAATGACCTGGTATGATGGTGCGTTGATCAGTTACACAGTTTTTGTTATTTTTGCCCACAGCTGACCTTTAAAAGTCCAAAGATGTTTATAGCAATTGCACATTCCTCCTTTAACAGAGACTGTTCTTCGTAGCCCTTGAAGAGCAAGTTGTTGATTTTCCAGCAAAACATTGCCTTCTAATTGCATACACACAACATTCTAATTGCATACACACAACATTCTAATTGCATACACACAACATTCTAATTGCAAACACACACCATTCTAATTGCATACACACAACATTCTAATTGCATACACACAACATTCTAATTGCATACACACAACATTCTAATTGCATACACACAACAGTCTAATTGCAAACACACATTCTAATTGCATACACACAACATTCTAATTGCATACACACAACATTCTAATTGCAAACACACACCATTCTAACTGCATACACACAACATTCTAATTGCATACACACAACATTCTAATTGCATACACACAACATTCTAATTGCATACACACAACATTCTAATTGCATACACACAACATTCTAACTGCATACACACAACATTCTAATTGCATACACACACCATTCTAATTGCATACACACAACATTCTAATTGTATACACACAACATTCTTCTTTTGTGACACTCTGCCCTCCAAAATGGAATGACAGTTTATTATCATACTGTCTTCACCAACAAGCAAACAATTTTCAGTTTACACACACTTTGAATCATTGAACTTGTTGCAAGAAATATTAGAGCATATACTATAACGTGGCCAAATGAAGAGTTTCGTTGAAAACTGCTATATCCACATTTTTTTCACATTTGTGTTTTTTTCATCAGAAATGAATGCTTATGGCTTGGGTACCTTTCTGTGTCTGTCACGTTCTGACCTTTATTTCCTTTGTTTTGTATTTATTTAGTATGGTCAGGGCGTGAGTTGGGGTGGGCAGTCTACGTTTGTTTTTCTATGATTTGGGGAGTTGTATGTTTCGGCCTAGTATGGTTCTCAATCAGAGGCAGGTGTCATTAGTTGTCTCTGATTGAGAATCATACTTAGGTAGCCTGGGTTGCACTGTTTGTTTGTGTGTGATTGTCTATGCTAGTTGCTTGTGTCAGCACAGGTCTCATTTGTAGCTTCACGGTCGTTATTGGTTTATTGTTTTTGTATTCAGTGTTCAGTGCTTTCTTTAATTAAATATTCATCATGAACACATACCACGCCGCATTTTGGTCCTCTGATCCTTCTCGCCTCTCCTCTTCAGATGAAGAGGAGGAAGACCGTGACAGTGTGTAAAATATTACTTTTCTTATATTTTTTTTATTTATAGATTGGAGATGTGTATTAAAATGGGTTTTGTTGCATTGATGATACCATGTTCAGGACATGTTATTATAGTCGTATAACCTCTGGAAATTAGCTTGCTTTCCAGATCAAAGATGTATTGCAGACTTAACAGTAATACTAGTGCATTTCTTCCCATGTATGTGTCACGGATCTCTCCGGAACTTTCATTACGCACACCTGGCCCCTATTCCCACGGATTGTATTTGTGTATGTATATATATATATGTGCCCTTTGGTTTCCATTGGGCTGTCGTCTATTGTTACAATGTCCCTTGGTGCGTGTGAGTACCTGTGCTGTGTGTTCTGAGCTTTCGTGCCCTTGTGGATTGTGCAGATGATTGAAGAGCTGCATCAGGAAATCACTGAGCCACAGAGGAGAAGCACTGAGCTAGAGCAGCTCTAGCATACTGAGACCCACCTCCTACAGGTCAGTGTCCCTGTCTCTGGTCACACACTGAGACCCACCTCCTACAGGTCAGTGTCCCTCTCTGGTCACACACTGAGACCCACCTCCTACAGGTCAGTGTCCCTGTCTCTGGTCACACACTGAGGCCCACCTCCACCTCCTACAGGTCAGTGTCCCTGTCTCTGGTCACACACACTGAGACCCACCTCCACCTCCTACAGGTCAGTGTCCCTCTCTCTGGTCATACACTGAGGCCCACCTCCTACAGGTCAGTGTCCCTGTCTCTGGTCACACACACTGAGGCCCACCTCCACCTCCTACAGGTCAGTGTCCCTGTCTCTGGTCACACACACTGAGACCCACCTCCACCTCCTACAGGTCAGTGTCCCTCTCTCTGGTCATACACTGAGGCCCACCTCCTACAGGTCAGTGTCCCTGTCTCTGGTCACACACACTGAGACCCACCTCCACCTCCTACAGGTCAGTGTCCCTCTCTCTGGTCATACACTGAGGCCCACCTCCTACAGGTCAGTGTCCCTGTCTCTGGTCACACACTGAGACCCACCTCCACCTCCTACAGGTCAGTGTCCCTCTCTCTGGTCATACACTGAGGCCCACCTCCTACAGGTCAGTGTCCCTGTCTCTGGTCATACACTGAGACCCACCTCCTACAGGTCAGTGTCCCTGTCTCTGGTCATACACTGAGACCCACCTCCTACAGGTCAGTGTCCCTCTCTCTGGTCACACACTGAGACCCACCTCCACCTCCTACAGGTCAGTGTCCCTGTCTCTGGTCATACACTGAGACCCACCTCCACCTCCTACAGGTCAGTGTCCCTCTCTCTGGTCATACACTGAGGCCCACCTCCTACAGGTCAGTGTCCCTCTCTCTAGTCACACACTGAGGCCAACCTCCACCTCCTACAGGTTAGTGTCCCTGTCTCTGGTCACACACTGAGACCCACCTCCACCTCCTACAGGTCAGTGTCCCTCTCTCTGGTCATACACTGAGGCCCACCTCCACCTCCTACAGGTCAGTGTCCCTGTCTCTGGTCACACACTGAGGCCCACCTCCACCTCCTACAGGTCAGTGTCCCTCTCTCTGGTCATACACTGAGGCCCACCTCCACCTCCTACAGGTCAGTGTCCCTCTCTCTGGTCACACACTGAGACCCACCTCCACCTCCTACCGGTCAGTGTCCCTGTCTCTGGTCATACACTGAGACCCACCTCCTACAGGTCAGTGTCCCTGTCTCTGGTCATACACTGAGACCCACCTCCACCTCCTACAGGTCAGTGTCCCTGTCTCTGGTCACACACTGAGACCCACCTCCACCTCCTACAGGTCAGTGTCCCTCTCTCTGGTCACACACTGAGACCCACCTCCACCTCCTACAGGTCAGTGTCCCTCTCTCTGGTCATACACTGAGGCCCACCTCCTACAGGTCAGTGTCCCTCTCTCTGGTCATACACTGAGACCTGAGGCCCACCTCAACCTCCTACAGGTCAGTGTCCCTCTCTCTGGTCATACACTGAGGCCCACCTCCTACAGGTCAGTGTCCCTGTCTCTGGTCACACACTGAGACCCACCTCCACCTCCTACAGGTCAGTGTCCCTCTCTCTGGTCACACACTGAGACCCACCTCCACCTCCTACAGGTCAGTGTCCCTGTCTCTGGTCACACACTGAGGCCCACCTCCTACAGGTCAGTGTCCCTCTCTCTGGTCACACACTGAGACCCACCTCCACCTCCTACAGGTCAGTGTCCCTCTCTCTGGTCACACACTGAGACCCACCTCCACCTCCTACCGGTCAGTGTCCCTGTCTCTGGTCATACACTGAGACCCACCTCCTACAGGTCAGTGTCCCTCTCTCTGGTCATACACTGAGACCCACCTCCTACAGGTCAGTGTCCCTGTCTCTGGTCATACACTGAGACCCACCTCCTACAGGTCAGTGTCCCTGTCTCTGGTCATACACTGAGACCCACCTCCTACCGGTCAGTGTCCCTCTCTCTGGTCACACACTGAGACCCACCTCCACCTCCTACAGGTCAGTGTCCCTCTCTCTGGTCACACACTGAGACCCACCTCCACCTCCTACAGGTCAGTGTCCCTGTCTCTGGTCACACACTGAGGCCCACCTCCACCTCCTACAGGTCAGTGTCCCTCTCTCTGGTCACACACTGAGACCCACCTCCACCTCCTACAGGTCAGTGTCCCTCTCTCTGGTCACACACTGAGGCCAACCTCCACCTCCTACAGGTCAGTGTCCCTGTCTCTGGTCACACACTGAGGCCCACCTCCACCTCCTACAGGTCAGTGTCCCTCTCTCTGGTCACACACTGAGACCCACCTCCACCTCCTACAGGTCAGTGTCCCTGTCTCTGGTCACACACTGAGGCCCACCTCCACCTCCTACAGGTCAGTGTCCCTCTCTTTGATCTAACTTCAGGCGCGGCAGGTAGCCTAGTGATTAGAGCATTGGACTAGTAACAGAAAGGTTGCAAGATTGATTCCCGGCCCCTGAACAAGGCAGTTAACCCACTGTTCCTAGGCCATCATTGAAAATAAGAATTTGTTCTTAACTGACTTGCCTGGTTAAATAAAATGTGCTGGGAGATTAGTTTTTTTTCAGGTCGGATCTGTTTCAGTTACATTATTACAAAACAGTCACGGTTTCAATTATTTTTTTAATCATTAAATGCACTATGCATTATTTGGGTTAAATGTTGTAACAACACAGAATAAAATAATGAATACAAGTCCCATGATGGTAGTGACTGTAATAAAAGTCCCCATGATGGTAGTGACTGTAATAAAAGTCCCCATGATGGTAGTGACTGTAATAAAAGTCCCCATGATGGTAGTAACTGTAATAAAAGTCCCCATGATGGTAGTGACTGTAATAAAAGTCCCCGTGATGGTAGTGACTGTAATAAAAGTCCCCGTGATGGTAGTGACTGTAATAAAAGTCCCCATGATGGTAGTGACTGTAATAAAAGTCCCCATGATGGTAGTGACTGTAATAAAAGTCCCCATGATGGTAGTGACTCTAATAAAAGTCCCCATGATGGTAGTGACTGTAATAAAAGTCCCCATGATGGTAGTGACTGTAATAAAAGTCCCCATGATGGTAGTGACTGTAATAAAAGTCCCCATGATGGTAGTGACTCTAATAAAAGTCCCCATGATGGTAGTGACTGTAATAAAAGTCCCCATGATGGTAGTGACTCTAATAAAAGTCCCCGTGATGGTAGTGACTCTAATAAAAGTCCCCATGATGGTAGTGACTGTAATAAAAGTCCCCATGATGGTAGTGACTGTAATAAAAGTCCCCATGATGGTAGTGACTGTAATAAAAGTCCCCATGATGGTAGTGACTGTAATAAAAGTCCCCATGATGGTAGTGACTGTAATAAAAGTCCCCATGATGGTAGTAACTGTAATAAAAGTCCCCATGATGGTAGTGACTGTAATAAAAGTCCCCATGATGGTAGTGACTGTACATTACTGCTGATCACTTATTAACCTTCATTTATTCACATTAATTTACTTTAATAAAATATTTCAGTTGTTTTGTATATTACAGAATCACACAGACCGGACAAGTTGGTGCTCAATCGATTATGGTCATTGTAGTTAATTACCAAGTTTTCTGCACTAAACTATGTAGAATATTGGCCCGTTGAAAACTACAACTCCCTACTACATGAGCACAGTTTGGGATTGATCTGATTTATCTCTAGAGAAATGTATTGCGCAATGTGTGCCTTAAGATCAGAAAAAAACCTGAACTAAATGGAAGTAAAATAATTAAACTGAGGTGGGTCAATCTCTCTGCACTACTCTGATTACTACTCCGAAAACCACTTCATAACTTTGGCTGTCTCCTGCTACAGTGAGAGTGTGAGTCTCCCATCCAAGGACTGGTCTGAGATCAGTGTTGACAGTGCTCTATCAGTAGGGACTGTGAGGAGATTCCTGTCTAGGCTGATGGGGAATCTTCAGAGTGAAATCCAGGTTGTCTCGTGTTGTGAAGGACTCAAAATCACATTTAAATTGACAGGCCTTCCAACAATATTTGGGGTTTCTGTGAGAGATATATTGTTGTCTGTCAAATAGGAAAACGTCTTGGGGAACACTTTATTTGGATAGTCCCCTATAGATGATTTACGGATGGTGAAGCTATCAACTAACTATTACTGTAATTCTGTTGACATGGCAACAGCTTGCTAAAGTTAGAGTTAGAGCTAGAGTTAGAGCTAGAGTTAGAGCTAGAGTTAGAGCTAGAGTTAGTTAGAGCTAGAGCTAGAGTCAGTCAGTCAGAATTAGAGCTAGAGCTAGAGTTAGAGCTAGAGTTCAGGTTAGAGCTAGAGCTAGAGTAAGAGTTAGAGCTAGAGTTAGTTAGAGCTAGAGCTAGAGTCAGTCAGTCAGAATTAGAGCTAGAGTTCAGGTTAGAGCTAGAGCTAGAGTAAGAGTTAGAGCTAGAGTTCAGGTTAGAGCTAGAGCTAGAGTTAGAGCTAGAGTTAGAGCTAGAGTTAGAGCTAGAGTTAGAGCTAGAGTTAGAGTTAAGGTTAGAGTTAAGGTTAGAGCTAGAGTCAGAGCTAGGGTTAGAGTTAAGGTTAGAGTTAGAGCTAGAGTTAGAGCTAAAGTTAGAGTTAAGGATAGAGCTAGAGTTCAGGTTAGAGCTAGAGCTAGAGTAAGAGTTAGAGCTAGAGTTAGAGCTAGAGGTAGAGTTGGAGCTAGAGTTAGAGCTAAATCAAATCAAGTCAAATTTTATTTGTCACATACACATGGTTAACAGATGTTAATGCGAGTGTAGCGAAATGCTTGCGCTTCTAGTTCCGACAATGCAGTAATAACCAACAAGTAATCTAGCTAACAATTCCAAAACTACTACCTTATAGACACAAGTGTAAGGGGATAAAGAACATGTACATAAAGATATATGAATGAGTGATGGTACAGAGCAGCATAGGCAAGATACAGTAGATGGTATTGAGTACAGTATATACATATGAGATGAGTATGTAAACAAAGTGGCATAGTTAAAGTGGCTAGTGATACATGTATTACATAAAGATGCAGTAGATGATATAGAGTACAGTATATATGTATACATATGAGATGAATAATGTAGGGTATGTAAACATTATATTAGGTAGCATTGTTTAAAGTGGCTAGTGATATATTTTACATCATTTCCCATCAATTCCCATTATTAAAGTGGCTGGAGTTGAGTCAGTGTGTTGGCAGCAGCCACTCAATGTTAGTGGTGGCTGTTTAACAGTCTGATGGCCTTGAGATAGAAGCTGTTTTTCAGTCTCTCGGTCCCAGCTTTGATGCACCTGTACTGACCTCGCCTTCTGGATGATAGCGGGGTGAACAGGCAGTGGCTCGGGTGGTTGTTGTCCTTGATGATCTTTATGGCCTTCCTGTGACATCGGGTGGTGTAGGTGTCCTGGAGGGCAGGTAGTTTGCCCCCGGTGATGCGTTGTGCAGACCTCACTACCCTCTGGAGAGCCTTACGGTTGTGGGCGGAGCAGTTTCCGTACCAGACGGTGATACAGCCCGACAGGATGCTCTCGATTGTGCATCTGTAGAAGTTTGTGAGTGCATTTGGTGACAAGCTGAATTTCTTCAGCCTCCTGAGGTTGAAGAGGCGCTGCTGCGCCTTCTTCACGATGCTGTCTGTGTGGGTGGACCAATTCAGTTTGTCTGTGATGTGTACGCCGAGGAACTTAAAACTTACTACCCTCTCCACTACTGTTCCATCGATGTGGATAGGGGGGTGTTCCCTCTGCTGTTTCCTGAATCTCCTTAGTTTTGTTGACGTTGAGTGTGAGGTTATTTTCCTGACACCACACTCCGAGGGCCCTCACCTCCTCCCTGTAGGCCGTCTCGTCGTTGTTGGTAATCATGCCTACCACTGTTGTGTCGTCCGCAAACTTGATGATTGAGTTGGAGGCGTGCGTGGCCACGCAGTCGTGGGTGAACAGGGAGTACAGGAGAGGGCTCAGAACGCACCCTTGTGGGGCCCCAGTGTTGAGGATCAGCGGGGTGGAGATGTTGTTGCCTACCCTCACCACCTGGGGGCGGCCCGTCAGGAAGTCCAGTACCCAGTTGCACAGGGTGGGGTCGAGACCCAGGGTCTCGAGCTTGATGACGAGCTTGGAGGGCACTATGGTGTTAAATGCCGAGCTGTAGTCGATGAACAGCATTCTCACATGGGTATTCCTCTTGTCCAGATGGGTTAGGGCAGTGTGCAGTGTGGTTGAGATTGCATCGTCTGTGTATTTGGGCGGTAAGCAAATTGAAGTGGGTCTAGGGTGACAGGTAGGGTGGAGGTGATATGGTCCTTGACTAGTCTCTCAAAGCACTTCATGATGACGGAAGTGAGTGCTACGGGGCGGTAGTCGTTTAGCTCAGTTACCTTAGCTTTCTTGGGAACAGGAACAATGGTGGCCCTCTTGAAGCATGTGGGAACAACAGACTGGGATAGGGATTGATTGAATATGTCCGTAAACACACCAGCCAGCTGGTCTGCGCATGCTCTGAGGGCGCAGCTGGGGATGCCGTCTGGGCCTGCAGCCTTGCGAGGGTTGACACGTTTAAATGTTTTCCTCACGTCGGCTGCAGTGAAGGAGAGTCCGCATGTTTTGGTTGCGGGCCGTGTCAGTGGCACTGTATTGTCCTCAAAGCGGGCAAAAAAGTTATTTAGTCTGCCTGGGAGCAAGACATTCTGGTCCGTGACGGGCTGGTTTTCTTTTTGTAATCCGTGATTGACTGTAGACCCTGCCACATACCTCTTGTGTCTGAGCCGTTGAATTTAGATTCTACTTTGTCTCTATACTGACGCTTAGCTTGTTTGATTGCCTTGCGGAGGGAATAGCTACACTGTTTGTATTCGGTCATGTTTCCGGTCACCTTGCCCTGATTAAAAGCAGTGGTTCGCGCTTTCAGTTTCACGCGAATGCTGCCATCAATCCACTGTTTCTGGTTAGGGAATGTTTTAATCGTTGCTATGGGAACGACATCTTCAACGCACGTTCTAATGAACTCGCACACCGAATCAGCGTATTCGTCAATGTTGTTGTTTGATGCAATACGAAACATATCCCAGTCCACGTGATGGAAGCAGTCTTGGAGTGTGGAATCAGATTGGTCGGACCAGCATTGAACAGACCTCAGCGAGGGAGCTTCTTGTTTTAGTTTCTGTCTGTAGGCAGGGATCAACAAAATGGAGTCGTGGTCAGCTTTTCCGAAAGGAGAGCGGGGCAGGGCCTTATATGCGCCGCGGAAGTTAGAATAGCAATGATCCAAGGTTTTTCCAGCCCTGGTTGCGCAATCGATATGCTGATACAATTTAGGGAGTCTTGTTTTCAGAATCCCCAGCTACAATGAATGCAGCCTCAAGATATATGGATTCCAGTTTGCAAAGAGTCAAATAAAGTTCGTTCAGAGCCATCGATGTGTCTGCTTGGGGGGGAATATATACGGCTGTGATTATAATCGAAGAGAATTCCCTTGGTAGATAATGCGGTCGACATTTGATAGAGTTAGAGCTAGAGTTAGAGCTAGAGTTAGAGCTAGAGTTAGAGCTAGAGTTAGAGCTATAGTTAAGGTTAGAGTTAGAGTTAAGGTTAGAGCTAGAGTTAAGGTTAGAGTTAGAGCTAGAGTTAAGGTTAGAGCTAGAGCTAGAGCTAGAGTTAAGGTTAGAGCTAGAGTTAGAGTTAAGGTTAGAGTTAAGGTTAGAGCTAGAGTTATCCAACTTCGTAACTCTTGGGTTAATGGTTACGGTGTTGGGTTGACAGAAGCTGGACTGGGGTTTGAACCCCAGTTGGGGTTTCCCTTCAAATGAGCTACTTTGGTCCATTGATCTTAAATAGTTCAGCTGATGATATCCTTAAGTTGAGAGGACTTTAAAACAAAAGTTGAGTCAACCCAGAAGAAAATCAAGGCAACCAAGTGTAATAAGATTTTTAGTTTTCTCAACTTTAGCAAATGTGTTGAGACAACTCAGGAATGCATTTTAGCAGACTTTTTCCGCCCCAGTGAATTGAGTGTTTGACAGTGTACACTTCAGCAGCATGCACACACTTACTCACACATCTCACCTTCTTTCTTCCACAGTGGATGCGTCTCTGGACCCTGAAACAGCACATCCCAGACTCATCCTTTCTGAAGACAGGGAAGTGAAATGTGGAAAAACACTACAGAATCTTCCTGACAACCCAGAGAGGTTTGATATGATTTGCAATGTCTTGGGAAAAGAAGGTTTCTCTTCAGGAAGATTATACTATGAGGTGGAGGGTAAGACTGAATGGTCTTTAAGGAACGGCCAGAGAGTCCATCAACAGGAAGGGGCAGATTAGCCTGAACCCTAAATTTGAATACTGAACTATATGGAAGAGAAATTTGAAATGAGTATGCAGCTCTTGATGACAAAGCTGTCCATCTCTCTCTCAGACAGACGCCCCAGAAGGTGGGGGTGTTTGTGGGTTATGAGGAGGGTCAGGTCTCCTTCTATGATGTGAAGACCGGCTCTCATATCTATTCTTTCACTGGATTCACATTCACTGAGAAACTCTATCCATTCTTAAACCCCGAGAGACAAATATTGACGGTGAAAAACTCATCCCCGTTGGTCATCACTCCTGTCAGTCAAATAGACGAGCCCGATATGAAGGAGAAAACACGGTCTGAGATTTTTGATTAGAAATATAGCATGTCATTTAAAAATTTAAAAATACTTGATAACTTCTGTACCATTTGTTTACCAACGTTCAATCTCGCTTCATGTCATACACCTCCGTTCTCTTCCATATTCTTTATTATCAGTGTGCTAGCCTAAGCAAGCACACTGCTGTTACTTTGCATTAATCAGTCATTGGCTAATCGTTTACAACTTCTTCATCAGTATGTTTACAAATGACCAAATGGCCTAAACACATATAGTTATAATTACTTATAAATAATTTACAAATAATAACCACATCCCTTATAAACATATTAACCATTTATAAATAGCTTACTCATGTTTAAATAAGTTGTAATGATGAGTGACAACTGTGCGTCAAATTATTAACGTATTTCTTATACTGTAAATTATATTTTAATGGTCATTAGAAAGGTCTTAACCATCCATAATTCATTTTTTTTGCATGCTCCCTCTTTCAAAAAAAAAGTGATTTAATGTGCTTACATCTCCGTACAACCAAGAAAGCAAGGCGTGACTGTCCTTAAAAAAGCCCTTGATTCATCCACTGGCACTGCTTTTCTAAGTCATGGTGTCTGATTGTTTTAGCTTCAAATGACATTAAAGCTACAACAACAACAACAAACAACAACAACTAAATCTGTCTCTTCCATTGGACCTATGTGCAATCAGAGGAGGGGGACAAGCAATCACTTTGGGAAGCGTTGTCGGGCAGACATTCCCTGGTAATTGTCTGTCAACATGTTGTGCTGAAATAACACTCTATTCATACGTGGTGGTGATGATGAAGGAGGGGAATAGGGCTAGGGATCAGTGGAGGGGAGGAGAGGTTGCCATGGCATCCGTTTGCTTTTAGGATGACTTATGTTACTTTATTTGATGGAGATTTACAGACGGGTAACCCACTCCAGATGTCTGACTGGTGCGTTTGAGCAATCAAGGTGGTCCTGTAGGCCGAAGTATTGCACGTTTAAAACGCATGAGTACACCATTACCTGAAGCCATTGTGTGGCCAAAGTGTATGACGATCAAAACCATGGATAGATTGATCATCACAAGATGTTGCAACTGGTTACAAGCTTTCGATTAAACTACTCAGCCTAGACAAGGGAGATTTTCATTCTTTCTCAAAGTCAACTGTCAAAAGTACGACTGATATTCATTTGTATATGTCCATTGACACTGAGTGTACAAAACATTAGGATCACATTAAACAGTACCTCCCAGAGAAATGTATAACGTTCCTTATTTAAAACAGTTTTTTTTAAAAAGCATTATACAGAGTGAAGGAAAGTGAGGCCCCAAGGAAGGCCTGATATAAAATCATAGGCTGGACAAACGTTTCTGTTAAGCTCCTTTTTGACAATTACTTATAGAATACAATTGCCTGCCAGCTGGTGGGAGAACAATTTGACAGGTTTATCACAACTTTGACAAAAGTAATTTACTCGGCTCACTCCTTTGTGGCTCTCTGGAGAATGTAAATCCTAGAAATAAAATAAATAAATAAATGAAAGCCCGAAGGGAACTGACAGCTCCATGTCTCCAGGCCCTCCGCAAGCGAGGGAGGAATCACTTGCCATCGTAAAAATGTGAGGGAACCGTGCTACATGCTGTGATATATCAACCTTCCTGGGAGGCTTGGTGGTCCATGATGTTCTGAGAACAGCTGGGGCCCATAACCAAACAGCTGAGTACGTTTCATTTGCTGATAAGGAAACTGGCGCAGGAGATGTTCTGATGTCCATCTTTTAGAATGGTTTGCTACCCTCCACCAGATGTAGAATGGTTTGCTACCCTCCACCAGATTTAGAATGGTTTGCTACCCTCCACCAGATGTAGTATGGTTTGCTACCCTCCACCAGGTTTAGAATGGTTTGCTACCCTCCACCAGATGTAGAATGGTTTGCTACCCTCCACCAGGTTTAGAATGGTTTGCTACCCTCCACCAGATGTAGAATGGTTTGCTGCCCTCCACCAGATGTAGAATGGTTTGCTGCCCTCCACCAGATGTAGAATGGTTTGCTACCCTCCACCAGATGTAGAATGGTTTGCTACCCTCCACCAGGTTTAGAATGGTTTGCTACCCTCCACCAGGTTTAGAATGGTTTGCTACCCTCCACCAGGTTTAGAATGGTTTGCTACCCTCCACCAGATTTAGAATGGTTTGCTACCCTCCACCAGATTTAGAATGGTTTGCTACCCTCCACCAGATGTAGAATGGTTTGCTACCCTCCACCAGATGTAGAATGGTTTGCTACCCTCCACCAGATTTAGAATGGTTTGCTACCCTCCACCAGATTTAGAATGGTTTGCTACCCTCCACCAGATTTAGAATGGTTTGCTACCCTCCACCAGATTTAGAATGGTTTGCTACCCTCCACCAGGTTTAGAATGGTTTGCTACCCTCCACCAGGTTTAGAATGGTTTGCTACCCTCCACCAGATGTAGAATGGTTTGCTACCCTCCACCAGATGTAGAATGGTTTGCTACCCTCCACCAGGTTTAGAATGGTTTGCTACCCTCCACCAGGTTTAGAATGGTTTGCTACCCTCCACCAGATTTAGAATGGTTTGCTACCCTCCACCAGATTTAGAATGGTTTGCTACCCTCCACCAGGTTTAGAATGGTTTGCTACCCTCCACCAGATTTAGAATGGTTTGCTACCCTCCACCAGGTTTAGAATGGTTTGCTACCCTCCACCAGGTTTAGAATGGTTTGCTACCCTCCACCAGATGTAGAATGGTTTGCTACCCTCCACCAGATGTAGAATGGTTTGCTACCCTCCACCAGATTTAGAATGGTTTGCTACCCTCCACCAGATTTAGAATGGTTTGCTACCCTCCACCAGGTTTAGAATGGTTTGCTACCCTCCACCAGGTTTAGAATGGTTTGCTACCCTCCACCAGATGTAGAATGGTTTGCTACCCTCCACCAGATGTAGAATGGTTTGCTACCCTCCACCAGGTTTAGAATGGTTTGCTACCCTCCACCAGATTTTGTTGTTTGCACTCTTATATGGAACTGCCAGAACTGGTTTGAAAAAAATCACTTTCCCAGTTGAACAAATGATTGGCCCAAAATGAACTAACAATTGTGAAAACTATAAACTAAGGACATGAAGTCAGAATTTTCCAAAACGAGAAAGTCTGACATAACGGGTATGTCTGTGACGTCTATGTAACATTTGAAGGTTGGTTTTGATTTCAAGTAATGCCAGCCAACACGTAGGTGTTTGTTTGTAAATTCTCTTTCGGAGGGCACACTGGACACTCCGGATAAAGAGCAATGTTCTGATCTCACAATATCAGTCAAGCACCAAAGCTTATTGACTAATTTTGGCTAGCTTGCTAGCTATCTGAACACACAAATGAGAGAACACCTCACTCTGATTGTGTTACTCACTCGAGAAGAGCTGGTTATGTTATGTTATCTAGGTTAACTGTGTTACTGGCAACATTTTAATGAGTGTCCCAAGTTTGACCTTTTTTCCTTGCATCCTCTCTCCTTACATCCTTCCCAAAGGTCTGAGAGGAGATAAATTCTCCTGACATAAGGTCTGTGGTAAGTGGTCAGAGTCAGATCCTGGTCCTCGGGAGATATGGGCGCATGTGGCCAGTGAGGGGGAAGGATATACAGTGCCTTGCGAAAGTATTCGGCCCCCTTGAACTTTGCGACCTTTTGCCACATTTCAGGCTTCAAACATAAAGATATAAAACTGTATTTTTTTGTGAAGAATCAACAACAAGTGGGACACAATCATGAAGTGGAACGACATTTATTGGATATTTCAAACTTTTTTAACAAATCAAAAACTGAAAAATTGGGCGTGCAAAATGATTCAGCCCCCTTAAGTTAATACTTTGTAGCGCCACCTTTTGCTGCGATTACAGCTGTAAGTCGCTTGGGGTATGTCTCTATCAGTTTTGCACATCGAGAGACTGACATATTTTCCAATTCCTCCTTGCAAAACAGCTCGAGCTCAGTGAGGTTGGATGGGGAGCATTTGTGAACAGCAGTTTTCAGTTCTTTCCACAGATTCTCGATTGGATTCAGGTCTGGACTTGGCCATTCTAACACCTGGATATGTTTATTTTTTAACCATTCCATTGTAGATTTTGCTTTATGTTTTGGATCATTGTCTTGTTGGAAGACAAATCTCCGTCCCAGTCTCAGGTCTTTTGCAGACTCCATCAGGTTTTCTTCCAGAATGGTCCTGTATTTGGCTCCATCCATCTTCCCATCAATTTTAACCATCTTCCCTGTCCCTGCTGAAGAAAAGCAGGCCAGAACTATGATGCTGCCACCACCATGTTTGACAGTGGGGATGGTGTGTTCAGGGTGATGAGCTGTGTTGCTTTTACGCCAAACATAACGCTTTGCATTGTTGCCAAAAAGTTCAATTTTGGTTTCATCTGACCAGAGCACCTTCTTCCACATGTTTGGTGTGTCTCCCAGGTGGCTTGTGGCAAACTTTAAACAACACTTTTTATGGATATCTTTAACAAGTGGCTTTCTTCTTGCCACTCTTCCATAAAGGTCAGATTTGTGCAATATACGACTGATTGTTGTCCTATGGACAGAGTCTCCCACCTCAGCTGTAGATCTCTGCAGTTCATCCAGAGTGATCATGGGCCTCTTGGCTGCATCTCTGATCAGTCTTCTCCTTGTATGAGCTGAAAGTTTAGAGGGACGGCCAGGTCTTGGTAGATTTGCAGTGGTCTGATACTCCTTCCATTTCAATAGTATCGCTTGCACAGTGCTCCTTGGGATGTTTAAAGCTTGGGAAATCTTTTTGTATCCAAATCCGGCTACAGTATCTCGGACCTGCCTGGTGTGTTCCTTGTTCTTCATGATGCTCTCTGCGCTTTTAATGGACCTCTGAGACTATCACAGTGCAGGTGCATTTATACGGAGACTTGATTACACACAGGTGGATTGTATTTATCATCATTAGTCATTTAGGTCAACATTGGATCTTTCAGAGATCCTCACTGAACTTCTGGAGAGAGTTTGCTGCACTGAAAGTAAAGGGGCTGAATAATTTTGCACGCCCAATTTTTCAGTTTTTGATTTGTTAAAAAAGTTTTAAATATGCAATAAATGTCGTTCCACTTCATGATTGTGTCCCACTTGCTGTTGATTCTTCACAAAAAAATACAGTTTTATATCTTTATGTTTGAAGCCTGAAATGTGGCAAAAGGTCACAAAGTTCAAGGGGGCCGAATACTTTCGCAAGGCACTGTACCAAGTAGACGAGATGGACATTGCCCGGCCTATTGACCAACTACCATGAATACTAACATTCTATAGTCAGTAAGGCCTAGATTCGAATCAGATCGAGCATTAACCCACGCTAGCCATCGCCCACAGTGCTGGTGTTTTGGCGGTGTCGGAGCAGTAACTGCGTTTGGAGCTGTCAAATCGGTGAGCAGATGCTCTTGTGGTCATCGTCCCAAAGCCACATCCGTTCCACTCCCATTAGGAGTTCAGCAGGAGAAAGCGTACGCTATATAGAAATCATGACGATCAAATTGAAAATCATTCACCAAAACAATGAGGATTTATATCAGCCTAATTGAGGTGTAGATGACATCACACGTTTTAGCGTTAAAACTAAAAACACGGCTGCGTGAGATTTCTAAATAATACATCTATGTGCAGCCAATGGCAATGTCCGCTTTAGATGTAATGCCAGGAGCTGCTTGTGGATTGGACAGCTCTAACAAAGTCCCACCTTCAACAACACCAAAACAGCAGCTGAGCGGGTAGTCACTAGCACCAATCTGAATGAATTTGACAGCCCTTAGTCTAGTAGCTCTAAATTATTAGCCTCTGATCCTTACAGAAATGTAACTGACTTAAACCAAAAATAAATAGTCGAGACAAACCATCACTGGAAAACACTGAGATATAGATAGAACAGGCGTGGGCAAAGGCCGGCTCGGGGGCCGTATGTGGCCCGCCACCTGATTCAATACGGCCCGCGGAATCATGCTAAAGAATTTGCGATTGTAGTTTTGAAAAAGTATTTTGTTTTCAAAGATTTAAAAGAAAAGGAAAGTAGACAATGAATGTAGAGTGTTGCATCAAGAGTGGACATTGAAATATTTCTTTATTGGGGTATCAGGGAAAGCTGTGTGCTTAGTGTGCAAAGAGAGCATCTCTGTCTTGAAAGACTACAACTTGTCCTGACACTTCCAGACGAAGCATTCAGAGAAATATAGTAATATGTCTTCTGAGCAGAGGGCAAGTGCATCGAACGAGTTGCTTTCTCAAGTTGCAAAAGCATCAAGGACTTTTCACAAAACTGCATTCAGCAAACGACGGAATTGCGAGAGCTAGCTATGCACTGTCCCACAAAATTGCTAAACATAGCAAGTCATTCGCTGAGGGTGAATTAATTAAAGAATGTTTCATTGACTCTGCAGCAATACTTTTCCCCCGACGAGAAAGAGCTGTTTTGAAAATGTTTCCCTGTCAAGACAAACAGTGACACGGCGTGTTGAGGAAATCGCAGAGAATATGGAACAACGGTTGAAAGACAAGGTAAAGCACTTCATCTATTTCTCCTTGGCCCTGGGTGAGAGCAGTGATGCACGTGACACGGCACAGTTGTTGATATTCTTACAAGGCATAACCCCAGACTTTGAAATTACAGAGGAGCTTGCTTCAGTGCAGTCAATGAAGAGCACAACCACAGGGAAAGATTTCATGGAGGAGGTTAATAACTGTGTGGCAAAGCTGGGACTGAGTTTTGAAAAGTTATCCAGTGTGACCACTGATGGGTGCCCAAACTTGACAGAAAAAAACATTGGCCTTTTTGAAAAGGATACAAAATCAATTAGCTGAGCTGGACCCAGATCAGAAAGTTATTTTCCTGCATTGCATTATTCATCAGGAGGTGCTCTGTAAATGTGTTCTGAAAATGAACCATGTTGTGGATACAGTCACTAAAGTGGTGAACTTCATAAGAGCAGAATCTTTAAACCACTGGCAGTTTGTCTCACTGTTGGAAGAGCGAGAGTCGGGTCATGCAGATCTCCCCTACCACACAAACGTGAGATGGCTGAGTTTGGGGTGTGGGACCTGAAGTCGGAGATTGCTGAGTTTTTGCAAGTGAAAAGAAAATATGTGAATTTCCCTCAACTTCAAGATAAAGAATGGTTGGCTGATTTTGCCTTCAACCGTGGACATCATGACCCTCATGAATGAACTGAATTCCAAACTACAAGGGAAGGGCCTTTTTTGCACATCAGATGTACAGCCTTATCAAAGCCTTCAAGGGAAAATTACTCCTCCTGACCTGCCAAGTAGAAGCCAACAATCTCACCCATCTTCCGACACGACTAGTCTATCAGATGACCAGCGGGAGAAGTGTACATCACTGCTGCGTGCTTTGAACAGTGAGTTTTCTCGTCGTTTTAAGGATTTCAAAGTGTTTGAAAAAATGACATGCTGTTGGTTTCCTCTTCTTCCCACTGACCTGCAACTTGAGATTATCCATCTTCAGTCTGATGCAGTGATTGGAGAACTATTCTAAACAATGTCTCTAACGAAGTTCTATGCATGCATTTCTCGATAAACAAGACTTTCCAAAGACTAGGAGTCATGCTCAGAAGACGTTTGTACTGTTTGGGTCAATCTATGTATGTGAACAGACATTTTCAGTGATGAAATATTACAAGACAAGGATCATATCATCTCTTACCGACTCTTACCTCTCCGCAGTGGTGGAAAAAGTACCACATTTTCATACTTGAGTAAAAGTAAAGACCTTAACAGAAAAGTCACCCACTAAAATACTACTTGAGTAAAAGTATTTGGTTTAAATGTACTTAAGTATCAAAAGTAAAAATCATTAAATCATTCCTTATATTAAGCAAACCAGATAACACGATTTTCTTGTTTTTTTTCCCCATTTACAGATCGCCAGGGGCACAACACAAGACATAATTGACAAATTAAGTATTCGTGTTTAGTGAGTCCGCCAGATCAGAGGCAGTAGGGATGACCAGGGATGTTCTCTGTTTAGTGAGTCCTCCAGATCAGAGGCAGTAGAGATGACCAGGGATGTTCTCTGTTTAGTGAGTCCTCCAGATCAGAGGCAGTAGGGATGACCAGGGATGTTCTCTGTTTAGTGAGTCCTCCAGATCAGAGGCAGTAGGGATGACCAGGGATGTTCTCTGTTTAGTGAGTCCTCCAGATCAGAGGCAGTAGGGATGACCAGGGATGTTCTCTGTTTAGTGAGTCCACCAGATCAGAGGCAGTAGGGATGACCAGGGATGTTCTCTGTTTAGTGAGTCCTCCAGATCAGAGGCAGTAGGGATGACCAGGGATGTTCTCTTGATGAGTGTGTGAATTAGACAATTTCCCTGTCCTGCTAAGCATTCATAATGTGACGAGTACTTTTGGGTGTCAGGGGTAAATGTATGGAGTAAGAAGTACATCATTTTCTTTAGGACTGTAGTGGAGTAAAACTAAAAGTAGTCAAAAATAGAATTAGTAAAGTACAGATACCCTAAAAAAAACTACTTAAGTAGTACTTTCAATTATTTTTTACATCACTTCCTCTTAGCAAACCTTCCGCATAGCCATGTCAGAAACTATACCCGACTTCACTGCTCTACACCCATCATCACTCCTCACACTGATTGAGTAGTTTAAGTGTAATGTTGAGCTCTCTCTCTTTCTGGTGTTTTACCTGTGAATACCTGTTAACAAGAGTTCTGTCCGTGGTGCTGAATGCACAGTGTACTTTTTCCCTCAGTGCAGTTTCATTGCGTGTTTAACGATGAAAATACCTACCAAAAGGAGAACATGGATGTGGTTTATTTCTGTGCATGTTAAAAAAAAAATGAAATAAGTAGCATATCAGGATGTGATTTACAGTAGATATATCTGTCAACACAGTGATACAGATGATGTATAACCCTGTAATATGAGTCTGGCCCGCAATGGCAAAAATATATTCTAATTTGGCCCTCCACGGAAAATAATTGCCCAGGTCTGAGATAGACAGACAGATATACAGTGCCAGTCAGTTTTGGACACACTTACTTCATTCAAGGGTTTTTCTTTATTTGTACTATTTTCTACATTGTAGAATAACTTTGAAATAACACGTATGGAATCATGTAGTAACCAAAAAAAGTGTTAAACAAATCTAAATATATTTTTATATTTGAGATTCTTCAAAGTAGCCACCCTTTGTCTTGACAACAGATTTGCACACTCTTGGCATTCTATCAACCAGCTTCATGAGGTAGTCACCTGGAATGCATTTAAATTAACAGGTGTGCATTGTTAAAAGTTAAATAGTGGAATTTCTTTCCTTTTTAATGTGTTTGAGCCCAATCAGTTGTGTTGTGACAAGGTAGGGGTGGTATTCAGAAGATTGCACTATTTGGTAAAATACCAAGTCCATATTAATGGCAAGAACAGCTCAAATAAGCAAAGAGAAACAACAGTCCATCATTACTTTTTAGACATGATCATTCAATGCAGAAAATTCTAATATGCTGAAAATGGCTCTCATGAGGAGCGCCACAGGAAAGGAAGACCCAGAGTTACCTCTGATGCAGAGGATAAGTTCATTAGAGGTAACTGCACCTCATTATTGCAGCCCAAATAAATGCTTCACAGAGTTCAATGAACAGACACATCTCAACATCAGCTGTTCAGCAGAGACTGCGTGAAATCAGTCCTTCATGGTCAAATTGCTGCAAAGAAACCACAACTAAAAGGACACCAATAAGAAGAAGAGACTTGCTTGGGCCAAGAAACACGAGCAACGGACATTGATCTGATGAGTCCAAATTTGAGATTTTTGGTTCCAACCGCCATGCCTTTGTGAGACACAAAGTAGGTGAACAGATGATCTCCGCAGGTGTGGTTCCCACCGTGAAGCACGGAGGAGGTGGTGTGAGGGTGTGCTGATGTTTGCTGGTTTGCTGGTGACATTGTCAGTGATTTATTTAGAATTCAAGGCACACATAACCATCATGGCTACCACAGCATTCTGCAGTGACACGCCATCCCATCTGGTTTGCGCTTAGTGGGACTATCATTTGTTTTTCAACAGGACAATTACCCAAAACACATCTCCAGACTATGTAAGGGTTATTTGACCAATAAGGAGAGTGATGGAGTGCTGCATCAGATGACCTGACCTCCACAATCACCCGACCTCAACCCAATTGAGATGGTTTGGGATGAGTTGGACCGCAGAGTGAAGGAAAAGCAGCCAACAAGTGCTCAGCATATATGGGAACTCTTTCAAGATGGTTGGAAAAGCATTCCAGGTGAACCTGGTTGAGAGAATGCCAAGAGTGTTCAAAGCTGTCATCAAGGCAAATGGCGGCTACTTTGAATCTAAAATATATTGAATTGTTTAATACTTATTTTGTTACTACATGGTTCCATGTGTTATTTCATAGTTGAAGTGTTCACCAATATTCTAGAATGTAGAAAATAGTCAAAATAAAGAAAAACCCTTAGAGTAGGTGTATCCAAACTTTTGACTGTTATGTATATATATATATATATATATATACTCCATCAGGTTTTCTTCCAGAATGGTCCTGTATTTGGCTCCATCCATCTTCCCATCAATTTTAACCATCTTCCCTGTCCCTGCTGAAGAAAAGCAGGCCCAAACCATGATGCTGCCACCACCATGTTTGACAGTGGGGATGGTGTGTTCAGGGTGATGAGCTGTGTTGCTTTTACGCCAAACATAACGTTTTGCATTGTTGCCAAAAAGTTCAATTTTGGTTTCATCTCCCAGGTGGCTTGTGGCAAACTTTAAACAACACTTTTTATGGATATCTTTAAGAAATGGATTTCTTCTTGCCACTCTTCCATAAAGGCCAGATTTGTGCAATATACGACTGATTGTTGTCCTATGGACAGAGTCTCCCACCTCAGCTGTAGATCTCTGCAGTTCATCCAGAGTGATCATGGGCCTCTTGGCTGCATCTCTGATCAGTCTTCTCCTTGTATGAGCTGAAAGTTTAGAGGGTCGGCCAGGTCTTGGTAGATTTGCAGTGGTCTGATACTCCTTCCATTTCAATATTATCGCTTGCACAGTGCTCCTTGGGATGTTTAAAGCTTGGGAAATCTTTTTGTATCCAAATCCGGCTTTAAACTTCTTCACAACAGTATCTCGGACCTGCCTGGTGTGTTCCTTGTTCTTCATGATGCTCTCTGCGCTTTTGACGGACCTCTGAGACTATCACAGTGCAGGTGCATTTATACGGAGACTTGATTACACACAGGTGGATTGTATTTATCATCATTAGTCATTTAGGTCAACATTGGATCATTCAGAGATCCTCACTGAACTTCTGGAGAGAGTTTGCTGCACTGAAAGTAAAGGGGCTGAATAATTTTGCACGCCCAATTTTTCAGTTTTTGATTTGTTAAAAATGTTTGAAATATCCAATAAATGTCCTTCCACTTCATGATTGTGTCCCACTTGTTGTTGATTCTTCACAAAAAAATCCAGTTTTATATCTTTATGTTTGAAGCCTGAAATGTGGCAAAAGGTCGCAAAGTTCAAGGGGGCCGAAAACTTTCGCAAGGCACTGTATATATATATATATATATATATATACATACACACACCATAATTTGCAAATACATTTTTTTTCTAATTTTGTCTGTCATAGTTAAGGTGTACCTATGATAAATTACAGGCCTCTCTCATCTTTAAGTGAGAGAACTTGCACAATTGGTGGCTGACTAAATACTTTTTTGCCCCACTGTGTGTGTATATATATATTACACACACACACACACACACACAAACACACACACACACACACATTAGAAAGAGACCTAAATGGCCTGAAACCTCTCAGAGGACAAGCCACCAACTATCTCAGGACTGAGCTTGTTTATCTCGTAGCCGTGGCTGCCATGGAAGTGAGTTGGCTTTGATGTAATATTGTGATATTTCATTCTATTATCCTGTTTGACTGTGCAAGGTCATCTATCCTGGCTTATGTCTCTCTATATCCGTCAGGAACATTTTTGCTTTATTGGCTCGCCAGCCAACACGCTGGAATATCAATGGATGTTTGATGGCATTATGCAGCATTTGTATGCTAGGCCCTTTACTTGGGGAAAACTCGGGTAGGGCACAGAGGGAATATGTAAGTCAGATGTCAATGGATGGGGGGGGGGGGGATTTCTCAAAATGCTGGTGTTAAGCTGGAGTGGCATGTCAAATTTCCACATTGAGGCTTTTTAGGATTTCGGCAATATTGCTGCAAAGACAACTAACTGTGTGTCTGCAAGTGTATCTGAGGTGTGTTAGTTTTGCACACTTCCAAACCAGCCACTGTTTGCAAACCAACCACTATTTGCAAACTATCCACTGTTTGCAAACCAACCACTGTTTGCAAACCATCCACTGTTTGCAAACCAACCACTGTTTGCAAACCAACCACTGTTTGCAAACCAACCACTGTTTGCAAACCAACCACTGTTTGCAAACCAACCACTGTTTGCAAACCAACCACTGTTTGCAAACCAACCACTGTTTGCAAACCAACCACTGTTTGCAAACCAACCACTGTTTGCAAACCATCCACTGTTTGCAAACCAACCACTGTTTGCAAACCAACCACTGTTTGCAAACCAACCACTGTTTGCAAACCAACCACTGTTTGCAAACCAACCACTGTTTCAAAACCATCCTAAGTAGGACTATTTCAACTCTTCTCCTTTCTTGGTTCATCAAAAAGTAGTAAATTAGCAACCATGCTATTTTGATAGATGTATTCCCATAATTGTATAATTCAAATGTCAGCCAAATTAACCAATATATTC